>NC_139707.1:22477386-22579641 GCF_964188405.1 Protomyctophum parallelum | reverse complement strand
AGAAGCGGCTGTATGGTCACAATTGAACAAATATGTTTAGGCTATCAGTCCAAACGACCAAGGGAAAGAAAAATAATTAGGCTATATCGTCTTAGCTCAAACATGTAATTGTCTGTGTAAAATAATATTTAGAATGAATGTTTATTTGTTATAAATATCAATGCTGTATGCCAAGTTTTTTCATCTTAAAAGAGAACAATAATAACAATAATGAACACAACAGAAGAGAGAGAGTTTAAATAATGGCCATACTTTACTGTCTGGCTACAGTGCCAAATCTCGTGGTAACCAGCCACAATCTAACATCATCATTATAAAAAGCTTAATGCATTTATTGTTGACCATTAAATTAAAAAGTGAAATAAAATCTAATTGTGGTAGAAAGACAGAGACAGATTTGGAGATGTAAAATACTGAGTAAAATAGTATTCATATTAATATATTATGGTATGATAAATGCACCTACTCTAATCAATGAGCTTTACAATGCAAACACTGCTATGAAGGCACTGTAAAAACAGCTGTGCCATGACTGGGTTTGGAGTCCTCCCCTCTGGCCGACTTTAGAACTGCAGTCCTGCCATGGCCAACTTCACTGACTGTTCATGTTCATTTATATTTTGCTATTAAAATGTTATCAAATATGGATAATTATGTCAATCATAATGGACCCTTGAGTAAAGGTCATGACTCTGTACAGAGTAGACCAGTCAAGTTATTCATCACAGGTCTCAACAAACCATGAAGGAACACGCAGGATATGGGATGCAGGAACATTTGAAGCACACACTTGTCTAGAATGTCCTTTGGTCATATAGTATATTGGTCATATAGTATATTGGTCATAATATGACCAATATAATAATAATGAAGTCAGAACCAGCCCTGCATGCCTTCAGCAACAGAGGCACTAATAACTTAAGTGACATCAAAGTTGAAAATCTGCTTACCTCCAACATTCTCAGAGGCAGTAGGAAGACAGCTGTGAGGATACAGTATGCTGCTCTGTCACTAATCAGCACCACAGGGCACAGAAATACTGTACATCCTTTGTTTTTTAAATTACTTGCAAATTAAATATGCCACCCAAAGGAAAAACAAAATCAGGTTCTCAGGGTAATTAGGTAGAAGAAGTCAAGAGATCCAAAAAGGGACTCTGCTATACTGCAATAAGAACCTATACTGTACAGGGAAACCTTACTGTACCTCACATACTAACACTCTGCATACTGAAATCCAGACCTTGCAAGATAAGAAATGCTAAACAGTCATCCAAGAAGGAAAGAAGAGCTCCCAAAGAGGCGTGTCACTCACGGTGTCACATTATTGTTTCCCTGCTTTCATTGAAATGTTTCTGCATACTTTCGAAATTACACCGTCATCTTCCAAATAATATCTGTAGTTTATTTACCCAGTAAAACACCAAATGTTCATCTAACTCAGAGAGTGCACAAACGCAAATGGACCCGTTAAAGGTCCATTCGGTTACACTCTCCAAGTTACAAATGGATAAATTAACACTGAGGATTTTACTGTGTATGGTGGTTTAAATCTGGGATTCGGTAGCTTGCACCATCTCTATGTTTGTCTCTGAGTCTGAAATATATTTAGGATGGTGTTAGGTCACTGGCTATGACATAAAGTTAGTTTCTGATATACAGTAAGCACTTAATCTGACTATGAACAGCTTACATGCTCAACGAAATGTGAAAATGTAACGTTAAACAGAAAGTACTTTTGAAAGTAAGGAAGTATTCCATACTTAAGGAACACTTCAGTGAAAACAAATGAATATAGCTTACAGTATATACTGTATATTAATTTGTAATGATTTTATTGACTGTAGATAACTAAGTCTAGGGTGTTTTAACGTCACCCGACAACATGTACCGTACCATCAAACAGTCCTCGAGATCATCATACAACGAGAAAAAAGATTATGTCACTCATAAATGGGAGATTTCTCCTGTGGTGATTATTACCCATATCATTGAGACAGACTGAGAGAAGCGAGTTGTGTGTCAGTGGCTTCCTAAATGACAGGAGATAGAGGGATTTGTGCGAGAGCTTCAATCTCTCACTCCCAGCTGGCCAAAGCTGGCCTTTAGGAAAAGCCTGCGATGTGTGTGTGCACAGTAAATCCTCAGAGTTAATTCATTTGTACCTCGAAGGAGTATTACCACAATGCTATGATCCCACACTCAGGATTTTACAGTGTGAAAATATTGATGGACAAAATGCAGACAGCTCATGCTTGAATTTGCTGGATTTATATTCAATGTATTTCCCTCTCTCTCTCTCTCTCTCTCTCTCTCTCTTCCTCTTTTCTCTCACGGGCTTGGCTACTCATGTGTATTTTATGCATACAATTACCTGTTCATGCATAATGATTTGTCTTCCAGACTGAGGTTTGACTTTTCAGTTAGCAGCTCAGCTCTGCACACTTCAACATCCACCATGATAACACCAAGTCTACTGTATAAATGCAATTCTATCACACATGGGCAACATACGGCCCAAGGGTCGAACCCGGCCCGGGAACCATCTCAATCTGGCCCACGACATCCGCAAAAGAAAACAAAACAACCCCCGAAAAACGAAATGATAAAAGGCATCATTATGTAAAAGTCTGTAAATCGGAGATTGTACAAATGGAACCAAATGGACCCTCTGAGTTAAAGCCGTGGATTGTAGATTGGAGTCCCGTGAGATAACAACCCTGTATCAAATGTTAACGCCCGAAGGGCGGTGAAATTCTAGTATGATACGCTCCATGATTTGACCCATCCAGCAGGGTGATGCATGTACATCATTTATTCTATCTCCTCCTTTGTCTCAATGGGCTAGTGCAGAGGTTGGACAGTTGGCACAGTCATCACAGCAGGATACATGTCCCATCTTTATGTGTCTGATAGTCTGTGTTAGCTGCCTAGATGCAAATCTCGAGCATTATATAAATGCTAATTATCATCGGTGGGGAAAAATGACATGGCCACACGTGAAGGTACTTGTGTGCTGTCAAGCCTCCAGCCAACATGTGTGCATGTTTACTGTAGCTTTGTATAGGGTGTGACAGAGTGTGTGCCCTCTCCAAGTGTGTGTTACCTCTTGATGGTTTGTAACAGTAGTCTGTCCTTTTCCATGAGTCAAGTACTTATAGGCAGTAAATTGAGGCACAAATGTGCGTGCACGCATGCACGCAGAGCGCTCACGCACGCAGCACACACACACACACACACACACACACACACACACACTACAGCTGGGTGCTGGAGATTTGAGGGTTTGTTGACAGTAAAGCCAACAGATAGATTACTTCAATCACTTGAAAAATTATTCATATTACATAAACACAGACCATCTCATCTACCACGTCAACAATGGATTAGTTGGAGGGGAGACAAGTTGATTGTAAAGAAAACATATTCCAAACCAAGTGTCATGAAGTATGTTGGCCTACTACTGGTAATTGTTCTAGCACCAATTATTGAGAATATCAATGTTAGCAGATATGGATCATTGTGACTTAATTTTAGGTAGGATAGTATAAAATAACCCAATATGCCCAAATAGGTGTGCCAGTTTGAAAGTGGTAAAAGTATGTTTTTATGGTATAGAATTGTAGTGTTTGCAAATTGCGGGAACAAATAGATTTGCAACATTGTTCTTTTCAAGGCCACACAAGCACAGCCACATGTCATTAGACAGAGACATCACATAACTCGTCAAGGAATCCAAACTGATATTGTCAGTGTCGCCGTCGGGTGAAAAACCTCATATGTACAAAACCGTTCCTTTTTTATTATTATGCCTATTTAAAAGGTTATACACTGCTATTCATAGTGAAAATAGCCGATATTGTAGATTGCCTATTTTCACCAGTTGAAAACACGCTTGTATGACTGGGGCATTAATTTCAGAAACAAATTGTAAAGTTCAAACATGGAGAGGAGATGCTGACAGACAGCAACGATGACAGCAACGATGTTGACCCACTATCTTCCACCCCCCCCTAGAATTCAACAAATACTGGCGCTGACATGTGAGCCTAAGGAGTCCAAGAATCCAATCCGATCAAGGTCCAGAACACCCTACCTGGAACGCGTGAATCTCCTGGAACTCCTGGAATCACCTGGAACACGTGAAGGCAGATTTCATATGGCAGTATTTGAGCCGCATATAACTTCACTGCAACCAGTTTCTGCGAGGGTCTATCTGCGTGTGTGACAGACCGTGGATTGAGTCTAAACTTGCCGCATGGGTTACACAAGGCGGGGTTGACGGGTGGAGAGACTTCATACAAGAGGGAAACACAGGCACAGTCAACCTGGACATCGACCAACTGTAGGCTCAGTGGGCAGCCATGCGGGCATAATTGATCACCAAGTGAAAAGTGCTGATGTCAGGCCCGGGAGAGACAGTAATCAACTGAGTTTTTCGGGCCAAAACTTTGGTTCAGAAACCTTGGTTCGGATACACCTGCTCTGTTTATTCTGGGTGATCCATCGCCATTAAAACACCTCCCCACACCTCTAGCTGACTGGATTCATACAGCATTAATAGTGGGCAGGAAAATCATTGTTAAGGAATGGAATTCTGAGGATGTGCCTCCAGCACATGTACAGTATGGTTCACTCAGCTTGGTATTGTGGCTGCTTTGGAGAAGTTATCTTTTAAGATGAATAATCAGTTAGATAAATATGATTCAAAGTGGAACGTGTTCCTCAGTCATGTTGCAGGTGTCACGATCTGGTGGTGGTGGTGGTGGTGGTGGTGGTGAGGACCCAAATGCAGGACAGCCAGGCAGGAGTAGTGATCAAAACCCATGGTTGGGTATTTTATTTAAACAGGTGAACAGGACAGAAATCACAAATACAGAGTGACACTAAACAATGAACCGACAAGGACTGACTTACACATGGGAAACACATGGGGAAGACAAGAACATAGAACCAAAACAACTAGAACAAGAACATAGACATGCAACAGCTAGATAAACAGAACATAGAATCAAAACAAGTAGAACATAACATAGAAAAACAAGAGCTAGACAGGCAAAGTCTGTGACAGCAGGTCCTTGATGTGATCCATGGTCAGGCAATGCCCTTTTGATTGTTTACTGTCTTAGTATACATGTCATGATACGGTTGATGATGCTGCCTGTTTGGTCGTGTAAACTAATTAAAACTTTTAATTTGATTTATTTTTATTTTTATATGTTTATCTTGTCTATCCTTGTTTTATATTATGTTTTTGTGTTCATACATAATGTCCATGCATACGTATTCTGGCTATAGAGATAGTGTATACCGATTTGCGTGATGTATGGATATAATCTGTGCGAGTAATATAAAGAAAAATATAAAAGGTGGCGCTATAACAGACAGATGTGAAAATGTTTAAGTGGCATTTCTACCTCTGCCTAGTGGGAATGTGTGTGCATAATTGCACGGAAATCGCACGCTGTGTTAAGATTTGAGGTATTTTGTTCAAAACAAACTTTGGAAGGCAATCTTAGCCAATGGGGATGGAATATGTGTACGAGTAATCTACAGAAATGTGTTTAGCAAAAGTCGGCCTCATGGCGCTATAACAGCCCGTTGTGGCCCCGTTGGGGCAGAGGTTCGTCGTTGACATCCAGGGAGTGTGTGTGTAAAGTTTGGCATCGGACGGGCCAACGGTGCCAGAGATTAGCTATACACGGACGGACGAACACACACACAGTCAGAAGCCCAGTCAATTCAGATCTTGCCCAGTCTAGCTTCTGAAAGACGTTGGCGAAGAAAAAGGAAAACAACAAAGGATACATTTGGCAGCACCTCACCCCTGTGCATGCAAATGTCTGTTGTAGCCAACCACACTAGCACAGCACAAATGCCCCCATTGTCAAGTCGGCAAAACCGGTTTCACCTATCGGCCAGAGTTACCTATTAGGTAATAGGTAAGCTCAGTAACCTTTTAATAACTGGAATATTGAGTGGAGGGTAGTGGGACATATTATGTGCAAAAAATATGACACATAATACAAACACACAAGTGCACGTAAGTTGATGCAAGCTAACGGTACTTGTAACTTCTTGATAAACCCAACCCAGTGTATGACTTAAAATAATGTTGATAAGCAAGTGTTTTATGAATAAATCACATCATTTAATAACATGACATTTTATGACATACTGTAGGTCAGGAGAAAACTCCTAAAAGGAAGAACCAAATGGCAGTTGGACAAAGAAGGAAAGCCAATTTAACAATGAAGTGAAGCCAATTTGGATTCCCAAGGACAGGCAGAATTACGGGCAGAGACCTAGAATTATTTATGAAACAGATGTTTAATTCAAACCGGTGATCTGGACTCAGGGTCAGTTTTGATAGGTCTGAGTATATGCTTGTACAGTCCCCCAGCCCCCACCCATCCACACACACACACACACACACACGCACACGCACACGCACACGCACACACACACACACACACACACACACACACACACACACACACACACACACACACACACACACACACACACACACACACACACACACACACACACACACAGCCCGCTTGCCTATCTCTGTTTCTGCTTGGCACCAAATTATAGTGGGCAGGGATTCAGAGCACAACCAAGAAATGAGAGAGCGAGAAGAACAAAGCACTTCTCATCTTAATTAGATCTGTGGCACCTGAAATTGTATTATGGAACACTAAAAATTTAATATCCCTTATTTTTACTGCTTAGAATCAGTAAAATGAATATCTACTATCTACTAACTATAGAATTATCGATTCATAATTGATCGATCGATTAACCGGTCGGGTGTAGTTATAGCACTTTGTTTTGTTTTTATCTGAGAATCTTAATTTCCCTCAATGTCTAAAAATAAAAACCTACATTTTGCTGATATACAGAAATAATACAAAGGGCATATTATATTCCTTATTTGACCATTTGAGATGCATGGGCAGGCAATGGCAGCTTTTATGAGGAATAATGAAAAGTGCACTGTCTTGTCTGTCACATCACATGCAAAAGCAGAGACGTTTCTGTGGCTACCACATGTGCGTGCGCAGACAGCATTAAACTCACATAGAACCGCAGTATTTTTTATTAATTGTTAACTATTACGTAAAATTGAAGAATTTCTTAATGAGGTTCAAATCCGACCTGAGGCTCATTGCTGCTCCACTATCTTCCTGCAGTCTCCCTGTTCTCTATCGTGTTCGAGACTGGCTCTCCACTACATATTATTAAATATGTACGGGAACTGACCCCACAGGGCAGTGTTCATGGATATCTCTTTAAGACACATTACTACTATGGTGGCCCTGCCCAGATTGCCAATCAGCGGGCTATTTAAGCCCCATCTGTGCAGAGCCACTTCGATTTTTTCATTTCCACGAGCAGACGTTTCGTGTATCTCAGCAGTTTTGACACTTATTAAACAATATATATATATATATATTTAGAACATACAGCTGCGTGGCACACAGTCCGCTTACCGGAGGTAAGAAGAGAGCCGGTCGTCGTTACGACTCCTCTCAGGGCGCCGCGTAGCTCCATCGAGAAATCAAACAAAACAGCAACGGCAACAAGCTGCAGTGCCTAATCCGCTAGACAGTGGAGGAAGCCTCAGCCTGTCCGTGCGTCCGTCCCTAGTGAAACCCGACCACGTTGGGGGAAACTAGGAGACGGCGTTCGGTGTGGCCAAAGCCAAGCGCGAAGCCGACCACGTTGGCGACGCCTTGGTTCCCTGGCTGCAGAAGCGGTGAGAGAGCCGGTCGTCTCGACGACTCCTCTCAGGGCGCCGCGTAGCTCTACTGATAAAACAGCAGCAACAACAAGCTCAGTGCCGAATCCGCTAGACAGTGGAGGAAGCCTCAGTCTTGTCCGTGCGTCCGCTCCCTGGGACGGCGTTCGGTGTGGCCAAAGCCAAGTGCGAAGCCGACCACGTTGGCGATGCCTTGGTTCCCTGGCTGCAGAAGCGCTGTGAGACCCCGAGCGAAACCGACCTCGTCGGTGGACCTCCTGGTTGATCATCGCGGCTGTACACCGTTGCGGCGGGTAGCGGGGTAGAACCCAGAGGAGCTGACCTAGTCGGCGTACTCTGAGGCCATCTACAGTCGCTGATCGTTGCCGCCGCGGTCCGGCCAGACCACACGGCAGAGAGTGTAAACAAACAATTCCAGCGTGTTCCACTTCCTCATTGACAGGTTGACATGAGCGTCATAGTGTAGGAGGGATTCCCGTCAGGGACGGCTGCCCAGACTGCACTGTGCCTCATGGTTCACAAGAGGGCGGTGTGGCTCAAAGATCAGGAGACAAAAACTCCCGATGACCCACCGTGTCAGGCGCTGCAATTAAATCGCTTACTCTGTCACAATTGGTTCTGGTTAATATATACTTATATGCTTATAAGTATGATAATGGCTACAACACCACACTATGCATGTGTACTTGTAGGCCTACTGGAATGATATACAAAAGCTCCAGTGTGCTTAATGTCAGATGGTTTTGTGCTAGAGCGCCTCAGAGCGGCTGAGCAGTTTATGTACAACCTCTTCCAGAGGTCCATAACTCTGCTGGTGACACAAAACAAACTGTGGACATTGATTTGGTATGGACTCTGTCCTAACAAAGAGAGAGCACACTGAGAATCCATGTCATGGGGATGTCTTAGGGTACCATGTTGCCTTGATTCGTTTATGCAGCATTGTGAGATTCTGCAAAGGGTAGATTATGACCCCTCACGTTCAAGCAATTACTATGTGCCCACTCCCTGTTGAGCACAGTCCGAGTTAAAATATGGTGTACAATACAAGATGTATACATATATGTATATATAGGTACACATATAATAAATAATATAGGTATATGAATATATCTATATAGAGACAAGAGGAGATGGAAACAGCAGGGGTTTCTCAGGCTGCATGTGGAGCTCACATGCCCACAGATGATGGCCATGACCAGTGTGTGTCCTGCGGGGGCCCTGGTATGAGGACCCCGCCCCCGGTACGAATGGTCTCATCCTTCCAGCTGAAGCTGGAGGGGCCATGGGGGCCTGTTTTTAGAGGCAAAAGACCAGTCGTTTCCACTGACAGACTAAAATGTCCCATAGAAATGTCATTTTTATGTGAACAGGTATGCTAATTGTATACAGCTGTGACTCTGTCTCCAAGACAATTTTTTCTCAAGGGAGATAAATAAAGACTACCTTGAACCTTGTCCCAGGTTGGCAGAGCTGGGTGAGCTAAGCTCAGGCTATAGCTCCACCTCTTTCCTGCCCTGCCTGGTATGGACAGGTCTGTAAAGAAGGATTTAGTGAAAGTTTTCTGTGAGACTACTTACGAGTGTCAGCAGCCTATTAATGCACTACAGTGTGCAGTTTAGGGAGCGAGCGTTGACTCGCCCTCTCGGGTTAGCTGTTGTCTCGTTCTTCCTGGGGTCCATATGAAACGGACATACAAAAAGTACATGAATACATGTATTGTTGGTGTTACGCCAGCTTACACGCCTGTGATGTAGTTCGGTATTGTGGATCTGGGTTCAGTGACACAAACAGAACGTGCTGGGTCAGTCGAATGTTTCCCTTTATGTTGGGCAGTCATCATAGCGCACTATACTGTCATATTTCTGGCGAGGCGTCAGCTCACGCGACAGTGGTGTAGTTCTGTCACAGACAGGACATGCTGTGTCTGTCCGATGTTTGGTGACACAGACATGACATGCTGGGTCTGCCAGGAAGTATGCCTGAATCTCAGCCATTGTCACACTATAGGGCGTATTGCTGACGGGGTCAGCTCATGCGTCCGTGGTGTAGTTCTGTCACAGACAGGACGTGCTGTGTCTGTCCGACGTTTGGTTGAAGGCAAATTATGCAGGCATTATAGCGCACTATACTGTCGTATTGCTGGCGGGGCGCCTGCTTACGCGACCGTGGTGTAGTTCTGTCTGTGGATCTGGTTCCCCAGTGACACAGACATGACATGCTGGGTCTGCCAGGAAGTATGCCTGAATCTCAGCCATTGGCACACTATACGGCGTATTGCTGACGGGGTCAGCTCATGCGTCCGTGGTGTAGTTTCACGGTGAAGCCGGGCTCAGTAACACAGCAGAGCGTGCTGTGGCTGTCGCGCAGAGCACACGATACAGTATACAGTGTGTCACGGCGAGCCGTTTACGCACCTGGGTGTGACTCTGCGGGGTAGAATCCGGTTACCGGTCTGAAACCACAGAGAAAGCTCTTCTCATCCAGAGAAGTCACGAAGTCATGGCTATCTAGGCGCAGCTAGCCAACACAGGGCTATTTTGTCAATGCCACCGTCACCTGCTTACACGGCGCTTCGGTGACCATAAGGGCCCTGACCTTATTGAGGAGCTACAGCGACTGGCTTCATGCTTCCCAGGCAGTAGCAGCGGGCAAGACTATTCGGGTGTGGCGCCTTCGGTTTCCACAGTCCGAGCTGCAGCAGGAAGGCCGAGCTCGTCCAATGAAGCTGCCTGTTTAGCCATTGGCCTTGTTAGGCCAGGAGGTCAGTGCATTGCTCCAACAAGCTAAGAAGGCTTGTGCAGATGAACAGATGCAGGAGGTGATGGCAGGAATGCTCCATCATGAGCAACTTGCCTCAACGGCTCCTCAGGCTGCGCAACCCCAGTTAGGTTTGGCAGCTCCAGGGGCCTACGGGTCCGGTTGGAGGCCAACCGGCGGGGTATGGCTAGATGTGCTCAGCACACCGAGCCCACTCCTCAGTCCTGACAGTTCAGGGAACCCAGCCCCCACATGCTGTCTCTCGAGACAGTGGCGGTCAATTCAGGTGGACCCCTGAGTAGGTTCCACCATGTCAAGGGTTGTATCACTCTCGAGGTCGTCCTCAGACGAGCCCTCCATCGTCGTTTCCAGTCATCCTGGTTCTCCATCTGGTCAGTTTGTTGGTACTTTGCGCTCCGGCGTCATTCTTGAGTACATCCACGTATGTTAGCGTGGGACGTCCTCGTGACCGGTGCCTGTTTGTTGGATCCCACAGCACTAGTTTGCTGGCTGGCATCTCTTGGCAGTTGAGCCAGCTGGTGCCTCCGCCCCTTAGGGCTGAGGGCGGCCACGGTGCACTGCGTCCCCCCGGCTCCCCTGAACATGCGGCCAGTGCATTATCTGTCCTTTACGGTCAGGCACTATGCAGGCGTATTGCTGACAGTGTCAGTTTACATGTATGAAACGTGTATAGTTACGCCGGTTCACACAGCAGAGTGAGTGTGAAAAGACTGTCATGGGGGAGCAGAACCACCAGAAGGGCGTATTACGGCATGGCCGTTAAGCGCCTGGGTGTAATTGTGTGGGGGAAACCGGTTATCGGAGCCACGGAGTGAGCTCCCTCCTCGTCCGGGGGTAATGGGCTATGCCGGTGACCTTGTGACACGGCGGACCACTGTCCCACACAAGGTCAACACAAGGATCACCCAGTTACTGAAGGGTGCTCGCACATTAGGTCGGCAGTCCCCCCACGGGAGGTGGTACTGTCTGCCTTGCGGCATGAGCCAATTAAGCGGGGACACTTGGGTGGCTTCTCGCAGGACAGCATTCTTGCTGTTAGCAGTGTCAGCCACAAGAATGTCCCTATGAGTGCATGAAGGATGCTGCCACTTCCTGCATGGCATTGGTTAGGTGGTGCTGGCACCAATCCCTGCATTCTATACCGTAACGGCCTGATCAGAGTACGAGCCAGTCAGCCTGTTGAGTTGCACCCTCCCCACCCTCCTAAGCAGGGTGGTAAAGCAGGATTGCAGTCACGGTTGGGCCCTGTCAGGGCCTCTAATGGGCCAAACTGTTTTAAGCAGATGGTCTCCAAGACTGGGCTCCCTCATTGGGTTGTGAAACAATCTAGCAGGCATATAGGTGGGCAGGGATGTGGGCACAATCCGTGCAGGGCCTTGTGGCCCATGCACTGATGACGAGATGTCCCTCTATCTGAGATCTGTGTGACGGACTCTGTGTCGATGCCGTCCGCATTTAGCAGGTTATACCAGTGTGGTATCCATGTGACAGCCAGCACCCTCCTCACTGAGTGGGCTGGGCTCCGCATCAGGACACGGCTTCAACAGTCTGTTGGCCTACTGTCCGAAGGGCTGACTTGAGCGGGAGTGCATGACTGCAGACTGCAGTAACCTGGTTACATTTCCCGAATGGCACCCTGGTGCTCAGAGGAGCTCAGGTTAGGGCCCCACCAGTCCTGTTTGGGGGCCAGGCCGTTAGCCCTGGAGGCTCGATGATGAGCCCCCTTAAAATCGTTTAGTCAGTGAGCCTGACATGCTGTCACTCAAGACAGCAGTATTATATAGTCACGTCTGCAAGGAGAAATGTGGGAGTTGTGAGCGCTGTCAACCCCTGACACGCTCGGCCGGGTGATGGAGTAGTTTTACACCTCGACCCAACCTTCTCCCCAAGGTTCTCTCAGGGGCACATCTCAATCAGGTGATTGAGCTCTGTCCTCTCTTTACATGCAGATGGATGAAGTGTGCAGTGGTGTATCTCTGACAGAGATCTACACAGCAGTGACATGGGCGACTCTGCCTACATTCACCCTGTCCTACCGATGGAACGTGGTGGCATCCGCTCCCCCTGTGGGAGTCGCTCCTGCGTGCTACTCAGCGGTAGGGTCACCGGCACCTTGACCGGTCAGGTCGGCCGGGCATCTGACGGGCTGGCTTGAGCAGCCCTTCACCCCGGTGGTCACTGGCCTAGCATCGTGCTGGGCCAGCTGAGCCTAGGTGGCGTCTTGCGCCTAGGCCACGAGTATTACTTACTTGGTATGAATACTGAAGTTTTGGAGCATTTTGGCGAGCACCTGTGACTCATGGCGCTCACCACTTATAGGCTCGGATGGAATTCAGGTTAAACTGCCTCGGGCTGCCGCGGGGGCAGCTGGTCTGCTTATTTCCTCGCGGTGTGTCTTAGAGAGTTCCCGTACATATTTAATAATATGTAGTGGAGAGCCAGTCTCGAACACGATAGAGAACGGAGGGTTACACTGTAACCCAGGTTCTCTGAGTGGAGAGACTGGCTCTCCACGAAAGAGCCGCTTCCGAAATTCGTGTCAATCAAGTTAATCGAAGTGGCTCTGCACAGATGGGGCTTAAATAGCCCGCTGATTGGCAATCTGGGCAGGGCCACCATAGTAGTAATGTGTCTTAAAGAGATATCCATGAACACTGCCCTGTGGGGTCAGTTCCCGTACATATTTAATAATATGTAGTGGAGAGCCAGTCTCTCCACTCAGAGAACCTGGGTTACAGTGTAACCCTCCGTTACTGTCACCAAAATAAATGCAAGCGTCTACCATAGTTTTAGCCTTAGTTTCTTCAGAGGAGAGTTTTCAGTTAAATAAATTATAACTGGGATCTGGCTGGGCCTGTCATTCTAACCGAGGAGGCACATCATTAAAATGGAATGGCAGGTATGTGTTTCCCATAATTATTATTTGGGAGAGCAGCAGGAGGTGTACGTAAGGCTCCTAACTGCCCCACACACAGCTGTCCGTCAATTGGGGTGTCAACTTGCTTTAAAATAATCAATCACTCTACTCTACTTTAACCCGGATCTCACAGAACTGTGTCTCTGTACTTCAGCATAGTGTGATCTGCCATGTAACCAACAAGGGTGAAAAAGACGTATTTTACAAACAGGATCGCCGTATGCCAGTCTGGCCAATCGTGCCCAAGAGAGACGGCAATTCAGAGGCAGCGACTCATGGCGACGTAGGGCAGCAATGGGGTTGAAAAGCGGGCTGGGATATGACAAACATCCAATTCCACACTTCAATGCACATGCATCAGCTCAAACACCTTTCACAGAGAATATTGCATGCCATGAAATACCACCGCGTTCTCATAGACTACAGTGTGATCAATACAACTGGAAAAACAGCACAACATCACCGACATTCATAGCAACAGTGCATATATTTAGCCGTTGCTTGTCCTATGACATAGCCATGGCCTGACACCCAATCTCGGCACCCAAAGCCACGACGGAAACGCAAAAAGAACCTAAAAATAACTGTCTCAAGTGACAAAAGACTGGGAGCCATGACTCAAGGAAGGATGACCTAAATTACTGTCATTAAAATGCTAGGTATTTCAACTCTATGCCAATCACAACTTAACCCACATTGACATCGGTCCCTCCCTGCCTTGCTGAATAAGGACTGATAGTTAAGTAATACATAACTTAATTAAGCTTTAAAATATGTTTCCAAAAGGTGCTGCTGGCTAAAGGGGGAAGTGGCTGTAAAATGGTTTGAGTGACCTATGACGCTATGGCTATAATATCTAACTACATGTCTGTGATGGTATTTCTGTGACAACACTGTATGCAATGCACATATAGATGACGATGTGTTGGAAAGAATGTAGATGAGAAGACAAAAGGCCATAGCCTTCTCTTTGTGTGCATACATACAGTGCATGTACACCAACAGAAGGATATGTCCTAATTTTGTTGCATTATTCTCATATCAATATAGATTCTACAATCAATAGATTATATTGCTTTGTGTATCTGCTTTATGTATACTGCTGCACAGTGAAATCCTTAGTGTCTCTCCATAACCTCCAAGGCCACAGTGGTACAGTATTTAATTCAAGGCCCATACGGTTGAATTTTCAGAGATTTTGTTGTGTGTATTCTGTGTATAATATGATGCAACATGAATAAAAGAGGAGTCTATAAGTCACTTCCCCTGAATGTACAAATGTATGAGAAACAGCACATACTGTACATGCAAACTACAAGCAGAGAAAGGTTGCTCACAGGACTGACAACCTTTCTCAGACTTGAGTCACAAGACAGCGCATTCGTTGACGTCATTAGCAGTGCAACACTAAACACACATGCGTAACTATGCTACCGGTAAGTGCACAGAGCTTAATTAACATTCAATGTGTCACATTGGTTCACGCCAGGCTACACTGGTCTCCATAATTAAGTGTAAGCATCTCAAATCATGAAATTAGAAGGTACTAGAGCGGTGCCTGTTGGACCCTCTACAGTGGTGCCCGTTGGGCACTGGCCTACTTGGAACGATGCAAGTTGGAAATGCGTGCCCCACCCAGATATTATGTCTGTGTCCCTTTTATGCCCATATATGGAGTTCTTTGTCAGGCATGCCCAAATATGGAGTCTATGTAGTTTGTCTCTTCATCTTGAGCAAGGATACGCAGATATGGACACTGGGCAGGGGCCCTGTACAGATGTCAGAACAGGCCAGCTTATGTAGTTACGTGCACTGATACATATTCCTAATTCTTTATAACGATAATCATGACACATTATGATGCAATTTATAGTATGTGTATGTGTATAATACATTATAGTTCATCTACTTCATAGAAAGTGTTTTAATATTGATAATAGCTTAGCAATAGAGTTGTGGTGAAGTGTACTCATGGATGGATGGGCTATGGTGTTGCTACTAAAGAAATTATTATTACATTATTGATGTGGATGGAGGGGAAAGGAACTGGTCGGAATAACGTGTCCCTTCCACACGCTACGTCCGGCCGGGGAGATTCCCCTCTGTCAGGTGAAAAGAAGCAGCTTGGACTCCTCATGCATAGAAGGCATGAGGTCAGTCCGCTGCCCCCCCAGGTTGGCAGAGGAAGTGTAGCGCCCAGGATTACATTAGATAATTGGCACTGGGTGAAAAATAAAAACTGGATTACAAAATCGTGGGATAATTTTTTTTTAATTATTGATGTGGATAGGAGGTCATATGAATGTCTAATGTACACTTTTACCAATGTTATATATATTTTTAACAGTTGTTCCTGACCATCTATCCCAGGAAACAGAATTTAGGCAAATGTATTCTATTTTGCCTGCAGCAGTTACGCTCTCAGTCAGTTCCAAAGTACAAACAAACAATATCTGTCAATCCATAATAACTCTTGCCATGTGGTCTCTCTTGACACCAGACTGCCATGCTGTGGCGGAAACCAGCTATTGCAACATTGAATTGCTTACAGAAATTGGTTTAAGCTCATGGTCGAAGACCAAAGCTGTATTGTTTTTGCTCCCCTCAGCAATAATGTAAATACTTTCGTTTATTTGGTTGTTGTTTTTTTTGTCTGTCTTTTTCTGCCCACTCTTTTCTTCTTTTTATCCTTCTGAAATGTACAATCTGAAGTAATATTGCCCTGTTGCCCCTGTTTAAGTGTGTTCTTGATGTCATATGTAGCTCATCTAAAGAAAGAGGACTATACAGAGACATTGGAGATGGAGCCACTTGGAGGGGGGATGAGGGGGGAGGGAGGGATGAGGGGTGAAAAACAAAAGATATCTTGGGAATTGCACTTGTCAATCCATAATGTAAAACCATAATAGTCGTGTAAAAATGCTGTCTATAATGTAGCCTATTGCTTTTTCCAAATAAAACAAATATTATTAAAAAAAAGAAACAGAAGAGTCTCATTATAGGTACTGGTATGCCTAATGAAGTGAATTGCAGTGCATCATGTCGAGCATGTAAGGCCCACTGCAGCCATTCACCACTTCCAACCGGGCATCCATATTTTGGTGTCATTATAGGTGAACATTGTCAGAGATGGTGAAAATAGCAGACCTACAAGTTCACAATAAGCTGTGATATTGTATA
The DNA here is from genome assembly GCF_964188405.1 of Protomyctophum parallelum. NCBI lineage: Eukaryota > Metazoa > Chordata > Actinopteri > Myctophiformes > Myctophidae > Protomyctophum > Protomyctophum parallelum. Next base: position 22,562,996 of record NC_139707.1, on the reverse strand, counting down.
CCGGTATAGGGCTTAAGTGTCTATGACGTTTTATTTTTATCCCTGGGCTGTATTTCAAACCCATTTCTCATAACAAAATGGAATGCAAATATGGACTGAGCACTGTGGGATGTGCCAAGAGGAGTGAAAGATGTCAATCTAAAAGGCTGATTATGCTTTACGTGCATGGGCCATTAAACACAAATGCTGATTCTTTCAAAGTAAATAAAGCATTTAGATCCGGCATACATCACAATATTATAATAGTCTCTGACATATTGTCATTCAGACTGTTTATAATACTGGAACATTATGGCTCCCAAATTATGATGTATGTCTGTATTCCGCCAGAATGCCTTTCTCAATTTAAATAAATAGAAATATCTAAGAAGAATTTACAATTTAGTCATTTAGGAGAGTAGAGTAGATTCAGTAGAATACATTGCACATTGTACAAAACGTTAGCTATTAAGTACACTGAATAAATCATGTTCTCATTTGGCTACAACTACAGAACTACAAAGAAATGTCTGTTAACAAGATCTTTACTGATTAGCTGCAGTACAAAAACCATTACTAGTATAAACGACCAACATGCACAGCCGTCAGTGAACATGATCGTTACACATTGGAGAGGAATCGTGAAGGCCACCAGTACATGACAGCGAGACAAAGTATTATGATGCTACATTTTCATTCAAATCCTACACAAAATGGACAGAATGCATAATCAAAATCGAATGCAAAACAACTCTTCAACTGCCATTTGATAAACATTGATTAGACACCGCAGCAAGACCCTACAATCCTTTGATTTTGGTCCTTAGGCTATAGCAAAACATTCTCATTACCTCAATCAATCAAGCAAAATTGCAGATACCGTGTGCGTGCGTGTGTGCGGCACGCACGCACACACGCACGCACGCACGCACCCACACACGCATGCACGGACGCACGCACACACACAGCTATTTGTATACTTGTGAGGATTTATTACAAGCATTCGATAAGCTCTACCCCTAACCATTACCAATACATAAGATGCCTTACCATAACCTTATTCTTAAAGGGACACTTCACCCTTTTTGCAAAAACATATATGTTAATGACGTTTAGAAGCTTTAGAACACTTTCCTGGGGGTCTTTATGTGTGTAATATGTGGTTTTAGATATTTTAGATTGTAGCAGTGAGCACAGTGTCTCTGATGTCATGGACACTGGTCTCACTACCTTCCTGGACTACAATTCCCATAATTATTTGGTGCACTGCTCCTCCTTGTGAATAGGTGGAGGGCTGTCTTACTAAGGCCCAATCCCAATCCACTCCCTTGCTGACTCAATGAGCCCTCACTGACTTAGCTGCGCGTTCATGTGAAGTCTGCGAGGGCTTGAGGGATGTCCCATTTGAAATCGGTAAGTCAGTGAGGGCTCAGCCCCGCCCCTTTATGTGCCCTTTGCCAAAGTCAGCGTTGATGCTGACTTTAGCCTGACTTTGGCAAATAAATTACCCACAAATCATAGCGTTACCAGTGGAATGAGGGGGATCCTCCGAACGTCAATCATTTAGGTATGCAAATTAGTTATGTATCACGATTAGAATGTCAACAAACACAATAGTGCTTTCTCACTGTTCTCAAAAGGAGACGGAATGGAAGGATATAGGCTATATATTTAATAACAATAATAATATTAAGGGAAACATGATGAGAAATTACTAATGAGCAAAGTAAAATAATATGGAAATGAAAATTTTAAAATGTATAATGCATATTATTATATATGAATATTAAAACTCATATCACACAGGAAAGTGTATTTATTAAACTAATAATAAAACGATCATCTTAAATACTAAAATAGACATGATAGACATGTATAAATAGGCCAAGCATGTAGGTAGGCACTGGCTGTGAATGAGGACAGTTTGTATAAAGTGATGCAAAGTGTCATGAATGGCGGACTCATCTTCAAAGTGCTGTCCCATTTCTTTCACAACAATTTGGAGACCTTGCAGCCTCTCACCCTCAAGCACTTACAGCTGACGTCATTAAAGTCAATGAGGGTCCAGGGCTCAGGGCTTGAGGGAGGCAATTGGGATTGGGCCTAAGACAACATGTAGTCCAGGAAGGAAGTGAGCCCAGTGTCCATGACATCAGAGACACCAGGCTCACTGCTACAATCTAAAATATCTAAAACCACATATTACACACATAAAGACCCCCAGGAAAGTGTTCTAAAGCTTCTAAACGTCATTAACATATATTTTTTTGCAAAAAGGGTGAAGTGTCCCTTTAAACATTTAGAAGAATAACATTAAACCTAAAGTCCTAACCCAAAATCATCATCTTGAAAAGTGAGGACCAGCTAAAAGGCCAGTAATTCTTCTCATCTTTCTAGCCTTTGTTCTGGTGTAATTGTTGTCATGTGTAGAGTTTGAGTGACAATAAAGTTAACCCTGATCTTGAGTACAAGCATGCAGGATTGTGAGGATTTCCCAGAGTTAAATGATTATGAAGAAATTGAGATATGTTTTGCCAAAGGGACTTTTGTTGTGGCCAGATTTTATTTGTCAAGCTTGGGAGAGAAGACAGAGTATTCTGTATTCTGTAACTCTGGGCTGTAATGCAATGGATTATGATTGTGATTATGATCATGAATATAATGTAAACATGCTGTAAACGCAAATGTGAAATGGTGTCTTATAAAAACCATGAGGGTTGGGCACTTTGTGTGCAGGACACGAAAATAAATAATCAATCAATCAATCAATCATGCACGCACTCACACACCTGCACACGCATACACCTGTGAGTGCACATGCACACACACACACACACACACACACACACACACACACACACACACACACACACACACACACACACACACACACACACACAGAAAACAGAAAGACAGAAAACGTATACTCACAGTTGTGGAACTGCTGTTGACTTGACACTCTTCCCTCCTAACTCCGTGAACACCGAAACTCCTTTAATCCAGCTCTATTAGAAGTTCCTCCTTAGAAGTGCTGGTCGATAGGATAGGGAGATGAGAGCTGTTGCCACTGACTCTGGTCCATCTCTTGATTGAATTTCCACTGACGGGTGAATTGTATCACCTTGCTCCAGGTAGGCTCCACCAACTACAGGAGGGGGAGGACACAGGTCACCGCATTGGACAGGTTTCCACTTTCTATGAAGTCTCTCCAGGGCCTCTGTTAGTGCATCTACAGTATCACGTGTCGAGAAATGGTACAGTCTCAGAACAAAGGCTCTTTATCACGTTCTAAAGAAAGCTATTGTGGAGGTCTCTTCACACAACATGTACATAAGTGGTCCGATACAGTAGCACAACTGTCAGTAAATAAAGAAGGCTGAATTTTATCATTATTAGAAGATAGTTATAAAATTGAAAGGAATAAGAAATAAACATAAATAAATACAAATTAAAACAATGACTTAATTTTAGAGTAAAGAGAACAAAATAAGATCTCAATGACAGATCTTTTGTACAGTAGCCTATATATAGTGGGAAGTGTTGAATGAAGGACACCAGATATTCACTGTTCACCTGAGAGGAATGCATAATTCAACACAGACCAGAGCAGAGTGTCACATGAAGCCTGATCCAGATTACAACGTAGCAGGATCTCCCATCCAGAGCGACAAAGTGCAAGATCAGAGTAAATGGCAAGAGAGCCCTAGTCAACAAATGACAGGGTAAATAGTCACATAAGTATAGCTACCAGTTGAACATCAAACCTAGCATCTGTCTAAATGGCAAGCAATCTGATCCTTCATCCATTCACAGCCATCATGTTTACACTGACAGATGAAACAACTGACAGCATATTCTGCATGATTATCTCAGCGAGGTATTTCACTGACATTAAAAGAGATCTTAATGTCGACTAGACAATTTCTTCCCTCAAATGTGTGTGAAAGGGAGAAAAAAAGTACTAAGTATCTATTTTTTGTTTTCTTCCTTCTTTCTCTTTATTTTACCATTATGTTTTTTATAATGTAGTCTGTGCAAATAAACTAAAGTGCAACATTCTATTATGTGCACACACAAAACAAATGAGTAAAACTATTTATACATAATATTCCTATTTCCTATTATTTTATTTACATGCCAGTAGCTAAACAGAAAAGGAATATGTTCTGTAATAAAGGTGTTTAAGCTCTCTGGGTACCTGGATCCCATTTCTTTAGTGTTTACATAGTTTCCAGTACACGCTACAGTTTCAGAAAAAGTTTTTCCGCTTATTAACTATCTCATTAATTAATCGTGAGTGCTTTGAGAGACAGTGAATCCTCCTGAGTATTCAGTACTCAGTATTATTAAACAGACTCTCTGCCTTTATAGCAATTCTCTCATACAATTGACAAATTACCAACCAGCACCACCTTGAGGAAGATAGGAGGAAATGCATTAACACATTTCAATTGCTGATATCAATCTGACTTAAGTAGTTATACTGTAGGTTACAGTGACCATCCTGAAATCTAGATTTTGTCAGTACAGTATTACAGTAATGGATAAAACATTACTTTATGCCACAGAGACCTCGTCAAAGAATAAGCCCACTGAATTTGTGTCACCACTACCATTAGTGACAGCATGCCTACTTGAATACCGACTTCATAAAGTACTAACTTAACTGAAATAAATTCAAAATCCTCATCATTGGTCTAGATGCCCTCACCCGCTCCACCCATAACATTCCCTCCCTGAACATTGATGGCACCATTGCCAACCCCTCCACCACAGTCTGCAACCTTGGTGTCATCCTTGACCCCTTTCCAGTCCCGTATCAACCAAATAACCAAAACAACCTTCTTTCACCTCCGAAACATTGCCTTCCTCCATCCCACATGTCCCAAAGTATTGGAGTGTCTCTGCAGCCAGAGACACTCCAATAGAGACTACTACAATAGGCTCCTTTACGTTGCCATCGCCAAAGTTCTCAAGAAACTCCAATGTGCAAAACTCTGCTGCTCACCTCCTCACCAGAACCGGATCCGGAGACCACATCACCCCAGTCCTCCATGACCTTCACTGGCAAGTCTGGCAGTGGCTCCCAGAGTCCCAGTAACACAAAGAACTCACTTCAAAGTGCTACACAACTACACAACCTGGCTCCCCCTTCTGACCTACTCCAGCCACATGTCCTGTCCCGTTCCCTCACCCTCAAATCCAGTGAGGCCGGCCCAGAGCCATCTATAGAAGAGTTACGATATTGAGGGGGGGCAGAAACCGAGCGCTCGAGCGCTCGAGCACTCGAGCGCTTTTCATGCAGCCTGGAGAGGGACAAGCTGGAGTTTGAAATACATTGTTTTCAACGAGGGCGGCGCAAATAAGAGCAATTGTAGGCATGTGTGCAACATGCCAACTGATTTAAAGTATTGTACAGTAACAACTAAAGTCTTTATAATGTTTATGTTGTACGATTACTACAAAACAATCTAAAATAAAGGGATTTAAGATCAGCCTACTTCCGGTCCAGGACTTGTCCCTATTTGTTGTCCCCATCCTCAATAGAAGTCTATGTAGGAGAGCCGTCATTGGACTGGCCCCATGAAGTGAACAGAGTTTTCGTAACTCTGTCTTACTCTATGGCAAGTCCCCAAGAAGATCAGGCTCCGAATCTGGGGCGACAGGCCCTTCTCTGTCTGCCGCCTCCCTCTGGAATGCATCCCCAAATGCATCAGAGATGCCCCCTCCCTCCCTACCTTCAACACTGCCCTAAAAACTCAGTTATTCACAATTGCCTTCCCCAGCTGACTTTGCATCAACTCCTGTTTTTAGCGTTTTAGTGCTTTTATCTTTTCGTACTTTCTTTTTTCCCCGTTCTTTTTTACGGAGCTATGTTTGTCCCTGGGTCCCTGCCTGGGTCCGTCTGTCTGAGCACGAAAATCCCACACATTTCTAAACCATTTTGGACACGGGGCGGCTCGCCAGAACCGGCCCGATCACATGGGCACGTTCCTGGGATCTGGATGTTCCGAGGACCCCCGGGGACCCCCTCACACTAACTCTGTAATTTCTCAACCGTTTCGGACGTGGAGTGGCTCTCCGGAACCGGACCGGCACTTAATTTGCTGCGGGTCTGGAAGTTCCGGGACCCCCCGAGGACCAACCCACACGGAGTTGCACCACTCACTTCACACGGGTGTGATTTTTCCAAATAACGTTTTTACTTGCCCTCTCCCCCACTCACACACTTGTAAAGCGAGTTTGAGTAGGCCTACTCAGAACAAGTGTTAAATAGTTCATAATTATTCTGATAGCAAATGCTAATAAAATGCTCTCCAATCAGTTGATGGAATATAGCAGGATACAGAATACACAACAGGAACACTATCAAGTTGAAGCTTGTAAATATGGGTCCAATCTTGGCGATTGTGCACACCGTGACCACACTGGACCTATAATTGATGTGAAACAAGTCACATTAATCGCCACAAAACCAGCTAGGCACTTAAAGGCTGTAGCATCATCTACTGTTCATTACTGAGAAGCACAGGATAATCATTCCCAAGTTTTCAACCAAAATGTATCAACATTCAACAGTCAGAAACAGTGGTGCACAAACACTCAAATTTTTACCTGAACAACCTCCAGATCTGGTCTGGCCTAGCTAGGCCTAGTACTAATTTGATTTTAATTAATTAACATTAATAACAAACTAGCGATAAATTAAGCATATACAGTAAAGGCACATGCAGCGTCTAGCCGTCTTCATTCAGGTCGTGAGCAGCTCACCTCATTGTGACAGAGGCTACAGACAGGGTGGATAGGACAACATGCAGCCTGAGCCAGGTCCGCTCGCCCCAACTCGCCCCGCGAAAAGTGAAGACGGCTCTCCCCGGAATTTCGAAAATTGATGACGGCTCGCCCCGGAATTTCGAAACGTGAAGTCGGCTCGCCCCAAGCCGTGGCTAGCTCGCCCCCAAAGCGTGGATATCTCGCCCCAAAGCACGGATATCTCGCCACATGTTTATTTCATGTTTATTTTACCTTATTTCTCATATTAGAACATTTAGAACCAACATTTAGTTGTTGTCAGGACTGAAGTAGTCGATCCCAGATAATCCCCTCCAATCATCACAAAGGCAACACAGGAATATGCAACGAGCGCAGCACAATCAAACAGCTGTCAGCTGAGTCGCCCCAAAGCCGGGCTTTCGATCTTCCCGTTGGGGCGACCGAGCTTCGCCGCTTGGGGCGAGTTGGAAAAGGGGCGAGCGGTCTCTGAGTGCTGACACAAGGTTAGGGGTTCTTTGAAATCGAAACAGTTTTTCTGAACCAGACTAACCAGTAGGCCTAGATGGCCCATTTTGAGGACCAGTATCCAAAAATGTAGTCGATATATTCCCACCAGATGGCAGCCTGCATCTGGATCAATTCATAGCCTAACTGTAGGTCTTGAATTGAATTGAATTGCAAAATGGACTTGGGAGCTTAATGGACCACTTCACCACTTTTCAATTCATATAGGTGCTCACTAATAATCATGATAAAATGGCATAACATCTTTTCTACTCAGTCACAGAGGGCTGTGGGCATTTCAGAAACCCGTCCATCAGTGACAAAAATGTTTATATTTTTATTATCGTGAGAACGATAGCTTCCATTTCGCATTGCAACTTGTTAGGACAAGAAAGCCTGCAGTTTCTATTTGGATTCCCCGGCCATGTCAAATGGGGAATGTGCCATTTAATCATGATTATTAGTGAGGACCTATTATATGAAGAGAGGTTGACAAGTGGTGAAGTGGTCCTTTATAAGCAGTGACCATTTTCACAATATATAGACAATTACACATTACATTTAAAACAGCCAAAATTACATTGTAGAGAAAAAGTGAGGAGGGGATCGGCTACAAGAGCATACACGTACTGCATAAAAGGCAATGCTGCAAGCATGGCCAACTCAATTAGATGGTCTGATGAAGAGCCGTGAGTGAGGCTCGAAACGTCAAATGTCGACATGACTCATGACATGACTCACGATCACGACCACTATGGTGGCCTAATGCAAGGAACATCTTTAAGCTTTGGAGCTTAGGCTATAGCCTACTTCGGTGTGCGGATGAAGTATATTTTATACCATACACTAACTACAACTAGACTAAATAGAGACAAAAAGGCTGAATGAGTTTCTCTAAACTAGAGTACCAGGCATGATCAAAGCCTCAGACGCTCAGACGATTGGATGAAGAACACGCAGGCAGAGATGAGCTGAAGTGTAGAGTTGTATTTATTGCAACCGAGACCAAAAACAGCAGCTTCCCCGTGACCATGCATGCTGTGTGCCACAGGAGCACACCACAGACTAACCACCTCGATGGTCAGCCTGCTAAAAGACTGCCTATTTCACTTACAACAGGACATTATATGCCGTTTTCCATCAAACACTTGGGTTTCTGGGTGTTGGTTGATTTTACATACATAGGAATAGCAGATGCATACATAATCAAGTGGCCTCTTGTTGAACAATAGTTCAGTAACAGTAGTAATAGTAGTTGATTATAGCATGATATAGTATAGAATTATTGTCCAGATCCACACGGACTTTATATTTTGTTCACCTTGCATTTAAGTTAGTGGAAGTGCGTGCTCTATTGTATTTTTCTGCAAGTGCAACCTTTAAAAAAAACATTAGTAGGCCTATAACCATATATGCCGGGTAATGCCGCGCTTTTTTATATACAACTCAGCCATGTGACATGTCGCCTCATTAATGCAATATGTGCTAAGGTCCAGGAGAAGTTATTCAAATAATGTCGCCTATACCTATAGCCACCTATAATTGCTAGCTCTGGTCCATGGCAAGAGCAGTAAGGCTATGGACGAGAGCTATACCTAATAGCCTATAATGATCCAAATTAAGCCCACCCCACCTAAATCGCACTCGCACGCTGATGCCGTGAGAGTGCATGTACCTAATCCTACAGTAGGCAATGTATGCAGCTGGTTCATAATTGGACAGAGTCGGTCACGTTGTCAGTGAAGCTGTCACAGCGTTGCTGCACCATTGTTCCCTCAGCAGCAGCCGGAAGAAGCGTCTCTGTAGCGGCACTGTAGATGCGACAATTGTGCCGGGTAGTCAAATCCTAATTGCGGACCTTTTGCCAAATTCTAATAATGCGTTATTCTGACAAAGGAGATTTTCCGTAAATGTAAAGTGTTTAATGGTCTGGAGAGAAATCTGAAGTCTCGATGTGTCTTAATTTGAACGGGCATTGGTTAGGCAGGCTACTATGATACACGAAATGAACGGTAAGTGGCGAATATATAATTAAATAGACATTGTTTAATAAAAAATGCATATAGTGCAACTGCAAACACGTGGTCATAGACGAACGCTATAGTGTAGTAGGCCTATTCGGGGTGTTGTAATTAGTTTTCATTCATTATTAACATTATCTTAGTCACTTGACACTATAGCGACTTATGTCCTTTTCTCAAACTCTCTCTTACTGTGTAGTTATATAGTAGTAACCCTCCAACAGTCACCCAGTGCATGCTGATATGATGTCTCCAACAAAGTGATCATTGGGCATTGATGCAGATGCATTTTTTCTATACTTGTCCAAGGATTTCATTTTGTTGATCAAGCACTTCTCTCACAAATGCCTCTTGATAATTCTACACCAGTGTGTGTGTGTGTGTGTGTGTGTGTGTGTGTGTGTGTGTGTGTGTGACACGCGCGCACGCGCGCGCACACGCACTGTCTGGTGTGTTCGTGAGAGAGAGATGCCTTTGTGTATTTTAACTGAAGATGCACATGTGCATTATGTTATGTCATTTGATATAGAAGCCAACTAGCTATACATTTTGAAACACAATATAATGTGTGTAGGCTACTGTGTAGAGCAGTGGCTGCTTCATGCAGATCCCTCCTGGAGACCAGGCAGCTGTGTCAGGGATAGTGCATACTCTCCTGCTGCCTGCCTGGCTGGCTGCTGGCTGGCTGCTGACTCCCCTGGGGCTGGATAAATCTTCTACAGAGATAGAGACTTAGGAAATGCTCTGTCAATAATCCATGTATCGTGAACTGCACTGATAAAAGACATGTCCCTGATGAAGTTAGCATGTTCCCTTCGTTATTATAACAGTACAATGTTGATTACTTCGAGAACAGTGCACGATTAGGCTATATTCGGCAGGACTTGCTGATACGGACCAAAATAAATCACGATGTTTGTGGACAAAATATCACCATATCGATATTGTGGTGATGACAATTCACACAATATTTACCAAACTAGAACATTACCCGTTGGGGGGTGATCAGGTGTGATCAATTGGCTAATAAAGGGCGAGGTTGCGTGTGGTGGTGTGGGACGTGTGTGTCAAATGCATGCTCCACCCAGTTATTATGTCTGTGTCCCTTTTATGCCCATATAGAGTTCTTTGTCAGGCATGCCCAAATATGGAGTCTATGCAAATGTCAGAACATCACTGTGATGTCAGAACAGGCCAGCTCCATATATGGAGCCTGGGCAGGCCTTTTGTGGCGGTTTTGGACAATCATGGGTCCGACCGACTCAAGGCCTGGCACTGCACTCCCTGTGGTGTTGTGGAACGTGTGTGTCGAATTTGAAGTCGGTGGGGCGAACGGTTCTGGTGCCTTTATAGATAGATGAGGTTAAAAATAAATAATCATATAATGCTGTATATAATATAAAAATTACGCCCGTGTGAAATGAGGGGCGCTCTTGTCATCGTACATCAATTCATGTTAGACATTTGACATTGCTACATAAGGTGGTCCCTTATTGGCCAAGCGCTCCCACCAACATGTGATTGGTTAGGCGATTTGCTCGTTTACATATGACGTAAGTTTTCCCTTCAATGTCAATGGCGTTTTGATGTTTAATTTACGTCATATTTAGCGGAATTATCAGCTCTTATCATCATACATCATCATGCATCATCTCATACTGGCCAATCAGAATGCCTGTTGCCTGTGATTGGTTGGCTGATTTGCTCGTTTAGATATGACGTAATTTTCCGTTCATTGTCAATGGCAAATCTTGAGACGTGTGGGGACAAAAGCTGTTTATAGAAGGTTAGAAGGGGCTAGCGTCCCTTAAAAATCACACCCGGGGCGCTCTATTGCTTCATTGTTATTGGGAATTCAGTCTTTGTGTAGGACTGAAATAAGCAATTTGCTCCTCCACATATGACGTACATTCTCCATTCATTGTCAATGGTAGGGTTGTCCCGATCCGATCACATGATCCGAAATCGGGCCGATCACGTCACTTTCAAATGATCGGAATCAGTTCGGGAGCAATAAAACGCAATTGAGACATCCCTGGTATCAATATTATATCCATATCATGATGTTAGACTGGATATTGTCTGTGATTTGGGATATTTTACTGTTGTGATATGGCATACTGTAAGTGTTCTATAAAAATATAAATATCGGATCGGGAAACATCGGTATTGGCGATTGGAATCGGATTGGGAGCATAAAACGGGATCGGGACATCCCTAGTCAAATTGGCATTTAATATTTGTGTTAGGACAAAAATCTACAGTACACTATAGCTGAATATAGGCGCCTCAATAACTAAGTGGGTAAAGCAGGGCTTGACATTGAGGCACAAGTAAATTTCCCATTCACTTGTCTGGACACAAACGTCACTCGTCCGGAGCACGAGCACATACAAATACATTTTAAATTAACTAACTGTAAGTTGGTTTTGGGGAATACATCTTTGAATATTAGTTGAATATTCTCAGTTTACAAGTTAATAGCCCTATAGAATGTCTGTGATTTAATCTTCCAAATACACAGCCACATATCGTTTCTATGCATGGTTAGCAGACTGACCTCGTCGGCATTTAAACTTGTATCACTGCGTGTGCACTCACCCAATAATAAATGAAGGCTTGGAGTCGTTTTGGGGACTAGTTTCATATTCATTTGAAAGTTCTGGCAGAAAATGTATATTTAGTCAAATATGGACGTCATTCTCTCCGGTGAGTGCAGGACTGAACATATCCTTTAGGAAGCACAAATGTATGGGCCACATAAAAATAGGTGGTGTGATCAATTACCACCTGTCAATGATACTAAAACACGTTTTCTGCCAGAACTTTCAAATGGATATGAAACTAGAGCACAATATCTGACTCCAAGTCTTAGGAATTAATTACTGGGTGGGTACAAACGCAGTAGTACACACACAGTGCTACAAGTTTAAATGCAGTCATGGTCAGTCTGCTATAACCGTGCGTGGATAGGACCAATCTATTGCTGTGTATTTGGAATACATGAAATGTATGTAAGATCACAGACATTCTAGGGCTATTACCAATAGCCCTAGGTGATTATTCGGAAAGCCAGACAATAATGCCAAACAATAATGTTGGCTGCTAGGAGCGTCATAGAAAAAGTGAAACCAAGAGTCACTTGTCCAACGGACAAGTGATTCTGGGTAAAGGCAAATGCTAGATAGAACAGAGTCAGGTAAGTTGAGAAAATGACATCACTTTACTGTAATGCAGCCTTTAAAGGACAACACTTATGTCATATACATTAGAATATCCTTATCAGAGATGAGATCTCACAATATCAATATTGCACAGTCCTAATTATTGGTAGCTGTTAAGTATATACTGTGTCATTGGCTGCAGAAATAACAATAAATATTGTTCTCTTTTGTTACAGAATAGAGAGAGCTTTGGTGCAGCGTAACATCTTTAACTTCAGGTAAGACATTTAATGCCTTGTGTCAAAATGTTGGTCCGTCGTACGACGGTGTCGCACTCGGAAAATAGCAGATCTAGACGTTAACGACGCGTTGCAGCTACAACGCCTTGTTTTAAACACCATGGTATGACACTGTCTGTCTTTGTAAAGCACTGACATATTGAATTTGTGACTGGGAGACAGACAGATTTAACAGCTATACAGAGCTGGTTGTGGCACTGCCACAAAAGACCCTCTGATAACAAGATATGATTTGATCTGGATGCAGACAACATTGTTCAGTCAACAAACAGTTTTGGCAATGCTCTAGTCATACTGAATTATACTACATACTAGATACCTTTCATATCTCAGTGATAAGAAAAAGACAGCGACCAATGCTAGAATACTCAGGATTTAGAATGATGTGCTAGATAGATAGATAGATAGATAGATAGATAGATAGATAGATAGATAGATAGATAGATAGATAGATAGATAGATAGATAGATAGATAGATAGATAGATAGATAGATAGATAGATTTTACTTGGCTAGATTGGGGAAGCCATGGTGTGCCATTAAAGTGGTGATATTACACACACAAAAAAAATCCTGGGTTAATTTTTACAGAGTTAAATGAACATTCTGGATTTTACTATGTAGGCTATATTTGAATATGGCAGCATGTGTCATTATCCAGCACTGGCTTCTTTTGTTGTTCCTCTACCAGTCTCTTTTGTCACAAGGAAGACAGTTCTTGTGCTGTGCACAAGCATGCACACATGCACTGCACACACGAGTGCACACACTCACACAGCCCGTTCCATCTTTGTGATTGAGATCTGAAAGGTGAAGGGGGAAGGGGAGAGCTGCGGTGGCGGCGGGATTATCTCTCTTATTGTAGCAGTGTATTTTGTCTTCGTCAATCCGTCTGTTTTCCTATCCAATTTATCAGCACTCTGTCCTCATAGGAATAGGATTTAATTAGTACATGTGGTTTAGAGTTAAAGGACATCAAGACATTAAGTGAATTATTTACTGGGTGCAGAACAGGATCATTAAGCAGGTTTATTTGAATGAATGAATCTGCCGTGCTTTGGTACTGTAGCACAGATGGCTGAGGCTCTATAACAATGAATGTGGTCCATTAAAGATTCACACGAGAGGTGGCATGGCTTAACAGCACAGGTTAGAGTCTCACTGCATGACTCCAGCGCGGGTGACTAGTCTGCACACAGAGGTTCACATCCAGAGCCAAATCAATTTACTTTCCTTTTATGTGGGAAGGACATGATTCATGGCTTTAAACGTGACCTGGAGGTCCGGTCAGATTCACTCTAGGTCAAAATGCTTAGTTCTTTGTGGAGATAATTAAATGGACCATACTTTACATTGTGGGTTCATATATTTATTTGATCATCTTGAATGTGCTGCTTTATAATTTATAAATTATAATACTTTGCATCAGTAGCACTGTAAAGCACGGACACGAGAGAAAACAGCAATGGGCCATTTTAGTTCCCCACAATTCCCATTCTACTACTTCCATTCTGTTCTAAATTCAACACTGAATGAAAATTATGGCATCAATTAAATATTGCAGGGTAGTATGAACTAATATCCGCTTTTGCAATTACAGAGCAACTTTGTCTGTGTGTCTCAGTAGGAATCAGTAGATGTGACTGGGTTTGTGTGTGGCTGAGTGGCTCATTGGCTGAGCTCTGGGCTTTCATAGTGTAGGATCAGACTCTCAGGAGATGTTGCCATGACATCTAGTTGGAATGTTCTGTGTGGCTCTAGCTAATTAACTGCTGAGAAACATTATGTACATATTATTTATCTTCAAATACATCTTCATATATCTTAGTGTATGTATGTATGTATGTATGTATACTATGTATATGTGTATGTGTATGTGTATGTATATATATTTATATATATATATAAAGTATTTTTCTTCATATATGAAGAAATATAATATGCAATGTGTGTGTGTGTGTGTGTGTGTGTGTGTGTGTGTGTGTGTGTGTGTGTGTGTGTGTGTGTGTGTGTGTGTGTGTGTGTGTGTGTGTGTGCGCGCGCGTGCGTGTGTGTACACTGTACAGTATATGTATTTTTATTATTTATTCATTAATTCATTCCTTGATATAAAATAATTAAAGAAAATGTATATTTCATGTGGACAATGCAGGGACAGAATCTAAATTAGTATGTTGTAGCATCACTCTTTTAGTTTGGCTTCGATCAGAATATAAAGTATTTTCTCAAACGATGATTCCCATAATGGCACTGCTTGCCATGAGTGCAATCACTATGGTAACCAGTTTTAATGTTGGGAACATTCTACCGTAATCACTACTGGGACCTTTGGATCAAATCACTCAAGCCAAGACAAGGTTTCCCACATACCAACACCAGTGCACCACACATGTTTTACTGTTGCATCTCTACATTAAATGTCAAGTTAACTGTATTGGACTATTATACAGGTGCAACATGTATGCATTGTAGACGGTGCGTGTGTGTGTGCGTTCGTGCTTGCAGTAAAAAAAAACAATACCGGTACGGTAATTAATGAGTTAATACAATAATAGATATTAAATATATAGTGAGAAATAGCCTATGTACAAGGCAGCACGTGCGTTGTGAGCTTGTAGATCTGCTATTTTCACTATTTGTGCACAACACCGTGATACGGCTGGCTAAGTATGAAATGCTTATTTGTTTAATCGCAAAACTTATTTGTAGAATAATTGATAAGTAAATAATCAATAGTTGCAGCCCTGCATAATTTAATGCACAGTAAACCTGAAACAGGTATTTCCACAAGGTATACTATGCATTAAAAGCACTTCCAAAGGGGGTTAATGGGGTCAGAGCAGGCTTTTACCAGAGAGAGTGATTAAGTGACAGCCTGTGAATCGTAATATTCTAGTCTCAGACTAGACCAGTGGTTTTCAACACTTTTCATATCAAGTTACATTATTTATTTGGCATTTGAGCCACAGACCACCATGCATTTGATGAGATTTGGCCTCTCAGACCAAAGACTTTGAATATTTTGTTGTCGTTGGATAAGACTTTATCTACAATTCCATGCTCTATTGATGTGGTAGGTAGGCTACCATTAGGAGAAATAGCAGGCCTTGATCAAAATAGCAATTATTCTACATTCTCTAATTGTGTAGACTTCTTGTAAATTAAGTAATTAAGATGTTTAACAATAATTTAACTCTTGATAGAAAATTACATTTTACACTCTCAAAAGTTAAGGGTCCATTTGGTTACCAACTCTCATCACCTGGAACCCCCTCAAGTACCACTGGTGGTGCCTGGACCACTGTTTGAAAACCACTGGACTAAACAATGAACAAAAAGCCTCAGAGACATGTTGTTTATTTGTTTCATAAAATAATAACCAATATTCCTGACCTATTTACATCTTAATGGCTTTACATCCCAAAATAGTCAATATTAATAATCTGTATAATATATAAAATGCAATACTTTGAAATGTACTGATTTGTGCTATTATGTAACATCCAAACATGTTTAATTGAATTGGTGCTGTAAAGTTGATGTACATGTTTATAGTAAAATTACCTACTGTATATTTGGAGCAATGACAGGATTGGAGCATTTCAAACAATACATAAAACAATGCATTTCTTATAAGCAAAATATTCTTGACCATGATTGGGGCCAGAATATGGGATAAACTTTGTAATCCTAAACCATATCCTAAACCATAAAAAGATGTCAGAAGAACCACACACCTTTAAAGAGAACTGGAGTACATTAGCATAGTTTCGCAACGGCAGTACTGTAATGGTATTATTTATAATGGTAGTAATGGTAGTGTCAGCTGCAGAAAATAACTAAATCAGTTCATTTTGACAATCGAGACTGTCGTACTACGTAATGCAAATCAGTTTTAGTGTGCAAACTGAATTACTCACTGATCCCCCTCCATCATTTTTCTGACAAAGTATCGTGTGTCACTTTGTTGTTTTAACATCAGTGTAATTCTCCTTACAACCATATCTAGGTCTGGCCTACTTGGTGAATGTTCTCAGATAATGGTGCTAATGTTTCGCATATGAAATGTGTCTAGATCTCAACAGATACTGGCTATATATAAATGATAAGTCTTGTCTGCAGAATGTGAATCCCACAGCTTCCCCGGCCTGTATGAGATGAAAGCAAACCCGTCTCAGACTGAGATGCTTTGGCAGCTCTGATTCTGCCAGCAAACGGGCTTCTGCAAACTTTCAGGTGGCATGGGAAAATTCAGTCATAAATAAAATATAGAGCTATGAATTATTCAGGCGAGCATTGTGATTGACACGAGGGTGAAAAGTACCTGATTATGCCTCCAGTGTGTGGCTCGAATTACAGCAAATCAAAACAAAGTTGGAATGTGGGGCTGCTATAGTTCTGTGCTTACATATCTGCTTCAGTGTCTTTTGATCACAGCTTCCCTCAACTGTTTTCTTTTCTTATTAATAGAGAAGCTGAATGAGATAGTGTATGTGAATTTCCTCACATGCATTAAGACTCAATTCAAACATGTGACTGTATCAAGCAGCGCTGGATAAATGTCATCAGAAGTATTGTAAGCAAATTCCAGTACAAGTATACCTTAAAATACACATACAATTCACACAATGGTTGTGCCATTCATAATATTAGTAATTAAGGGTATCCACTCTCAGGTGCAATAAAACAAACAATGACACCACATGCAGTCCAGGAAATATATAGTGCACCGCATTAGATGGGTCTCTCTCTAGTTACCCTGTGTGGGTCTGTCCTCTCCCTGCACCCATGTGGTTAATAGGGTAGATGTGTTTCCTCTATTGTTCTGTGAGGAGGAAGAAGAGATCAATGGTTGCCAGTGCAAGGCTATACTCTAGCTGCGGGAGGGAGGCTGCAGTAGGCATCACCAGGCTCCTCCGTGTACTGAGTGCTGAGCAGTGGGCTGGACCCCCCTCCCTCCTTCCACCACCCCCCATTCCCTCCCATCCTCCCTCCCTCCCTTTCATGTGTGTGGAGCAGATCTGTCTGCAGCCTCAGGCAAGAGCAAGTTAACAAATGTACAGAGCGCATGTGAAGCCTCATTTGCATAAAATCTGTAGATGTCGCTACATTTCCTTAAATGGATTCCTTTGTGTTTAATTGTGGAGTGTTTTTCCTCCCTCGCACATGTGTATTGTGTAATTCTCCCGAAGTTGATTCAAAATTAAAATAATCACATTTGACGATCGTCTATAAATTGGCCATCTTCTATTCATTTCATATGATACTGAGGAGCAAGTCATTTTTGTTCAGCAACACTGGCCAAAAGGTTTCATGACTAAATTAGCCATTACATTCTGCACCTCAGAAAATGCATTAATTTATGAGTAAGAATATTTAGATTAACATGAGGTATTGCAAAAAACATACCAACTTTACAGTTGATCTCATTGTGGTCAATTCCATTTTCGAACATTAGTAAGGCCTTCTTGTTAACTGTACTCATGTACCACATTTTGTTCTCATCATTGTTTTCTCTTAGGATGCAGAAGTAATCAATAACTGGTTGATTTGAATCATCCTGCCCATCGATTTGTGTTTGGTCGAGGGTGGCACATGTGACCACGCCTTCCCTAGGGACGAGAAGATGCAAATTATCACATGCATTGTGGTAATCCCGAACATTATGGTGACAATGGTGCACAGAAACACAGGGAGAAAGCATACTCGAAAATACGCTCCCTGACCTCTCACAATTTCACAAAAGATATCCCTCTGTGGCCCTTTCATGTATAATTTAGGGGTCTGTCTCATTCCTCTCTACAAAACAGTGTCAATGAATATATGAGCAGTGTTTGTGTTCTCTCGGTGGCAGGGATACTCCATTGACATCATATGTAGCTGTATAATCATCCAGGCTGCAGCCTCTCAGGGGGGCCCAGCTGAGACCTAGCCCCCTCCCTTCTTACCCCCCCCCCCCCACACACACACACACACACACACACACACACTCCTCTTGCTCTACCTTGCTTATTCACTCTTTTCCTCCCTTGTTCACTCTCAAGGTTGCCGTTTATGGCCGAGTGTGTGACACCGGTGATGGATGAGGTTGAGCCCAACCTCAGACTGTTTTGCACGGCCCAGAATCTTCGTGGTTTCAGGGTTTGCCTTTGCTGTGAGATCCCATCACTCAGTTACACTGGAATGCACCCCCATTCGCTCAGACAGACAGTCTGGGTGTATTGGCACCAAACGAGTTATCCCGCTTCAAAAACAACAACAACAACAATTATAACAAAGATCCTCAAAGCCATCTGGGCTGTGTAAATGAGTGCTGCATGACTGTTGTAATTTGTGACGAGCCCAGCCATATTGAGTGGCATAGGCATTTTGGCAGAAGCAGACATGGCCCAGATTGTCTTTAGGGAATTCAAGCTATAGTGATTTCTGAAATCTGTCCTGATTCAGCCCCTCTACTTTTTCTCAATTCGACCCCCACATGCCCACTTCTTTTCTAGTCCATCCATTTCACAGCTGGGATCGAGGGGTCTAGGGAACGGTTACTGTGGCAGATCCTTGTTTCTTTTAATAGGTCGGCCATATGTCAGAGTTCAAGTCATGACAACCTAATTACAGTGGCTCTTAAAAAGGATACAAGTGTAGGAGGTAAATCCACATGAGCTCTTCAAATAAGAAATCCATGTGAAATTCAGAGCAAATAAACGTAGGTCACCATCACTGGTGCGATGGCGTTTTGTGTAATATATGCCCTCTCTCCTGCTTGTGTTTTGCATTTTTATACAATAGAGCTGCATATGTGATACTCAGTCATAGGAGAAGCATGAAAAGATCTTCCAGTACAGCAGCTTACATCAAAGGTAAAAAACCAAAACTAAAAGAAGGTTCAACAAACTATATTATATTCTCATGTATGCATGATGTACTGCTGTACCATTATGCAACGGGAGAGGAGAGGCTTATTGGGAGAGGCTTATTGTCCGTATCAGCCGATAACAATGTGGTTACAATGTGGTGCATGTGGAGCACCACACCTACCATCAGCTCCAAGGACTCACTACATGATTGTATTTACCGCACTCAAGCCACGCTACTCATACGCTGAGTTGGCGGTGCCCGTGATTGAACCCATGACTTTGTGGTCCAAAGGTGAGAGCTCTAGCTCTACCAAGTCCGACTGAGCTACCCGGACCTAAGCACATAGTGCTTTTGTCCATGATTATTAACAAACCTTGCAACCTACGCTAGGCTAGTAGTGCCACTAGCATGACTTATAGAAGTAATATGAATTTCATGAATGGTAGTTAGCTTCTTAGACTCGACCTACGTAGACCAGTTAGGGCCAAATTTCCATGTTACAGAGTACTTAATAACCATGCACCATATACAGTAGAGCCCAGTTTAAAATGTATACATTTATATGAATTGAATTACACATCTTGCAGTGCAAGCAGTGACATTATCCATGCAGGTCCTCTGGTCCTTCTGGTTTATCTGTAGTTGACTAACTCCCATCTTGAGAGCTCAGCAGTGTACAGATCATTATCAATATAAATAACCTCTTCGCTTTTGCATTTCCGGTACATAAATTGCATAGTCACAGTCGGTGGAACCGTGAAAACCTCATATGTCCAAAACTGTTTTTCAGGATCCTAACTCAAAGCAAGCAAAAATAGCCAATCACGTTTTGAGCTTAAAAGTTAAAATATAGAGATACAAGGTTTCTGCCTGACAGCAACAATATTAAGCATTTGAAGGGCCAGATTGGCATTAGCCCTCACAAACTAAACTGAATGCAGACACATCAAAGGTGCAGTAAGTTGTGTGTGTGTGTGTGTGTGTGTGTGTGTGTGTGTGTGTGTGTGTGTGTGTGTGTGTGTGTGTGTGTGTGTGCGTGCGTGCGTGCATGCGTGCGTGCGTGCGTGTGCGTGGCTGCGTGCCTGCGTGTGTGCGTGCGTGCCTGCGTGTTAAAGTGTTTAATAGTTCTATATTCTGATAGGAATCCAAGGAGTAGACAGGTCCACAAACACATTTCAGGGATTTTATTGACCTCCAAAAGTGTCTTTAGACAGTGCAAATACAAAAATAAAGAACTACTGGCCAAAATAACGTTCCACAAATAGGAAACAAAATTAACACTTAAGAAAATAAGTGTTAACAGTAACTGTTAAGCACTGTTACAGGCTTAAATGCCTCCTGTGATGAGGCCCTGACTCACAGTTCTAACCTGTTGCTCTTTCACGACTAGCCTCAAGTGAGCCTGTCCTGAACTGTCTCGACCTGCAGCAATCCTGCTTTTATACAGGTGGGGCAAACCATCTACCACCTAATCAGCAAGTGGCAATCAATTGACTCAACCACACGGCCAACTAAGGCCTACGAGTAAACATAAAAGGAACAAACACCCCTCCTCCTCCACAGTACTTGGCACCCTCCAATCTAGAGAGGAGTGCCAGCCCTGCAGAGGGGAGACAGGTGACGAACAATGCAACCTCAGTGTCAATACAAATATAAACATATTTAAACCTCTTGGAATCATTGTGTGTAATAATAACAATGTCATTTATACAATGTATATAGGGCACGGGCTGCCCTGTGACAGGGACTTTCATAGTTTAAATATGAAAATTACATCCTCATCTATAACTTTAGCTAAATTGGCATATGCTTAATATTTTTATAAGATGATCGGATCATCCGTGAGTCCGTGACAGTACATTTTGTAAACGTCAGGTTAATGTTGTGCCTATAGTGCCAATGTGCCAAAAGAACAGAATCAGATCTATAACCTGTTGACACCATGCCGCAGTGCGTTGATAGCTTGTATGTCTGTTTTTTGGGGAGGTGTGGCACATTATGCGTTGTAAGCTATGGGTTTATCTGGATAACATGAAGGGTGTTACGAGTACCCCAGGTCCCTCTTACAAACTGCTGCGTACGACATTAGGCTAACAACAGTAACAAGGCTTTCGGGAAACGGTTTTGCGTCTAAGTTCCTTCTTCCTAGGAGGCCTTTGTGTTTCCCGAAGGCAGTTAAGAAGACATGCAACGCTATACTATTGAGAACCAACTCAAGTATAGTGTTTCCCAAAGCCACTGCCAGGTAGCACGTAACGCTGTGCACTTGAGAACCAGCTGCAACTAATAAGATACTGCGTAAGCTCAGAAGGCTTTCGGGAAACAGGTTTTCTGCTATACGCACACAGTACCTTAGGAGGCTCTTAGCCTATGCAGCTTCTTAAGCTACGTACAACCTGAAATCGCTTTGGGAAACCCGGCCATTGGCTAGTTGTACCTTAATTGGAACATTAGCCAGTGGTGTCGTCAGGACGTAAAAAGTGCGGGGACAATTATTATTATTATTTGTTTAGGGGGGGTCATGACATAGCAGGCGCAGCTCACACATACAGTACAGGTACGGTACAGCCAGCATACAAAGAGCGATGAATTGTTGTGTATTAGCTTGTCTGACACTGACTGAGAGAGCTAGCAGCTGCATTTGTTGCACGTTGTAGACTAGACTACTAACTACAGCCAGAATGGTCATTGCAGCGAGAGGCAAGCATGCAGCAGCGGTCGGGAAAAACAAATAAACCAGCCATCCCCTAGCCTGGCTAATAAGCCAGACCGAATCAAGCCAGGCTAGCCATCCCCCACTTTTGTTGCACAAGCAGCACTTGTTTAAAAGTTGTAGACAAGTTTCGACAACTTCCTCATTCTCCATGATGCTTGGTTTGTTTTTCCAGCAAAGAAAAAGAAGAAAAAAAAGAAAAGAAAACAAATTTCATTATTATTGCTTTTGGAGGAAGTGGGAGAATGTGTGCAAGATTTGAGATGCGGCCAAAGTCAGGCTATGTGTGTTATCATTATGATGTGCTGGGTAGGTACTGTAGGTAGTGGTACACGGTACACAGAAGGCAAAGATGTTCTATTTAATTGGACCCAATGTGTAACCATTAACAGGCTACACAGTATGACTATTATGTATGCTCCTGCCTGTTATTCATATTATTAACAAATATACCCTTTTCACAGACACGGTAATAGGACAGCCGCAGCTAATTATGTTTATTTATAACTACATCTGACACACACAAACACACACACACACACGCACACACACACACACACGCACAAGCGCACACACACACACACACACACAGCCAGACAGACACTCTATGCATTTGATGTGTGTGTGTTTATCCTTGCTTATAACAAGTTGCTCTATGGATAAAGCCTAAATGTCTAAATTGTAAATTATAATTGTAAATTGTGATGTCATTCCACAATGTATTATTTATTTATATAATAATATTATTTATAATAGGGGTTTGTTTATTAAACTTAAAATATCTCAAACGTATGAAGAGTATCAATAACACTGAAAATATCCAGTAGTAGTGGCTGAATATTTTAAAGTTCCCAACTAACTGCAGGAACCAGCTCAGTGGCGTTGTGGTTATGGATTGGGTTGTTTAAAATTGGCTGGGGTCATACCAATAAAGACAGTAAAACGGGGCCCAATGGAGCGCCGAAGTCCTGACGTCATTCGCTCATCCCCTGGTTCTGCCTGGTTCACGGAAGTCATTTCTCTGTATGGAGAATAACATGGGGTCATCTTAAAATTGTTTCATATAAGCATTGTGGTCCAAAAATAAACAAGCTGTCTCTGCGTTAGGGAGGTGTCTCTGTATCGTTTGCGACAGAATTCACTCATACTGTATATGATACAGTCTGTTCCTTCGAAATTGTAACTAATTCAGTAGCAGTAACAATATCGTTTTCTCTCAGTCAGTTGATTCTTCATATCCATATGAGTGAAACGGCCGGGATGACATGTATATTTTACACAGTTCTTATAATCCCCTATGGGGATTACAATGCAAATAAAAAGTACATGAACCCGTGGATTTGCGCCCTCTACCGATATTGACGTCAGACTTCAGTGCTCTATGCCTCCCTGTTTGGAATTGAGCATCAAGGGTTGGATTGGGGGTAAGTCCCTGCAAATTAGCGTCCTGTCCAGGGGGTGTACTTGTACATAATTGCTGGGGGATGTACTCAACCCGCCTCACTCTACACAGTGACAGGAGATAAACTCCTGACCTCATGGCTCGGCAATGCTACTTACTTACTTACTTAATATGTACTACTGAGTGCTGGTGGTGGAAAAGCCTCTTGGTTTTAAGCTGACCTATACAAGGAAGTTCAGGACCTTTATGTTGATTTATTGTCCAGTTGAGCGCGACAATGATATCATAGCTCTTTGAGTCCACAGGCTGTGGCCGCACTAACTCTCAGCAGACCTTCCTGGCACAGGAAGTGTTGGGACCACTGCTGACAAATGTTACTGTGATAGCTATATGACTGATTAACACTAGCTTTTACTGAGATTATGAATATACATGTGCTGAAAATATACCAGTATTTATTTGCATTTGCCTGTTGACAGACACATGCAATATGTTCTGGGTAATCCCTCCTTTTCTCTGCAAAGCCAGCTGACGATGAATCATTTTTGCCAACATTTCTGGAATACAAACAATGTATAATATTCTCCTGCTGCATATCTGACAGTTCTTGGAGTTTCTGCTCCCAGTTGGTATATAAGTCATCTTGCTGTTCCTGCTGCAGTTTTATGCCCTCTGCCTATTAATATTCCTGGCTTATTGTGTTGTGCTTGGCATCAGATCTCTCTCTCTCTCTCCTTCCCCTTGCCCCTCTCTACCCTTTCTACTTCTTCATTCTCTCGCTCTCTCTCTCTCCCTCTCTCCCAGAGTCCCCCACCTCTTTCTCATCCACCCCCTCCCCTTACTATTCCCTTCTGAATCCATTCCTCTCTGCATCTCTCTCATACACCCCCTTCCCCCACCCTGCATCTCTCATATGCCCTCTATCTATTTCTCCACTGTTCTCATGCTCCCTCACTTTCTCTTTCTGACCCCCCCCCCCCTACACACACACACACACACACACACACACACACACACACACACACACACACACACACACACACACACACCTCTCCCTCCTGCCTCCTCCCTCCTGCCTCCCCCCTCCCTTGCTCATGCTGGTAAAAATATCTGCAGACAGCAGGAGCAGAGGCACGCCTGAACTCTCTCTCTCTCTCTCTCTCTCTCTCTCTCTCTCTCTCTCTCTCTCTCTCTCAGACATCCCACCCATGTGATCTCACAGGCTGCCTCTGCTCCACTCCACTCCCGCTCCAGTCAGGCTCCTGCCTTTCAGCTGGCTACAGCTAATGAGCCTTTGTGTGGCCAAAGAGAGAGAGAGAGAGAGAGAGAGAGAGACTCCATCGCCATGCAACAATAAATCATATGGTACCGGCAGTGGAGTCTGAGCAGGAACATTTTTAAAGTCTCTCCCACACTCCTGCACCCGTTTTCATTGTAAGCCCCTGGTGCACTGGGGTCCCAGCAAGTCAGTGGACTAAAGCAATTTATTCATCATGTTTCATCTTTTATTTGATTTTTTTGAGTAGTGACAATTGAGTATTATTTGCCGGGGCTGTTGTGAGGAGAGGTGAAAGGAGTCGCACTCTGCCAGTGGACACACACACAGGTCAGTTGTACGAGCTGACACACAGAGCAGTGTATAATGGATTAGGTGTCATGATGATGTGTCATGACTCGCAGTAGATGCCATGGCCTCGTTGGCATCACTTGCGATGAGTATTTTTCTATTGTGGTTGTCTACTCTATAAACAGGTCTGTCTGCAGCATGAAGTTTGTGTTGTCACAGCAGTTCATTGTGGTTGTGGGAGCCAAGTGAATGAATGCCGAGGAAAAAGGAGGATTTTGACTCAGAATTCTAAGTGTACTGGAGTGCTGCTGTGTCTGTGTGTGAATGCTGTTGATTAAGGACTGGAGTTGGTTTCCCCAGTGCATGTCTGTGTGTGCTCAGTGAAGCCAACACAGGGAGGGGCTTTCCTAAAGCAGGCTTTTGCTGCATTATTTTTGCCCAGGACTTTCTCTCTCGCACCGTGGTGTGTGCTGCCCAGCCATGATTAGTGGTAAGGCGACGTTGGAGAAGACAAAGAACGAGCTGTATGGTGGAGAGGAGGAACAATCTCTGATCTCTGGATTCTATTAAGCCCTAAGCATAGTAGACTCGGCCTACATTACCCACAGTGCTGTTGCACATGATGTCATGCCCACTCAGTGTCAGGGAGACGTTATAGCTTTTCAAATTAGTTCTTTAGATAGGATCTATATAAAAAGCTTACGACTGAATACAGTATGCCATTATACAGTAATGTCCACAAATATAATGTATTTAAGATAATTTGTTTATCATCTGTATGGCTTAATTCACCCTTATGTTGGTGCTAGTATGTAGGGTCTTTATAAACGTTGTGGAACAGTAGTTGAGATACTTTAGAATCTCCATGGAAACCGCTTTTGGATATCAAAGCCTAGTGCAGCATCTGCTGAGGTCTAAGTATATCCATGGGTTTCCAACAATGTTACCTAATTAGGATCCAAGGAACTAGACTACAATTGCACAAGTAATTTCCATGTGGAAATTGCCATCCATGCTAGAAAATAGCAAATGGGACAAAAGAAAAGAAAGATGAGCAACAACTGCATTGGAGCACATTTGGGGTTTCAATTTAATTTCCTTATATATATTTAATGAATATATGTAACAATGTCAGTGAAATGTTCAATGTTGCTTTGCCTCGTCATCATCATTATTCATAATCTATATTTGGCACATCATCTGTTCCCTGTCAGTCAGCCCATTTATTGGCATTGGCGGCGAGAGTGTTGCTCAGCCAGATGGGGAGCTTTAGGGTCAGAAGGGGTTACTATTCATTTGGAGGGAAAGCCATTAGCGTGGGTTTGTCCTGACGGAGACCTCTCTCCTCCGCTGTCTCCCACATTCCTCAGTTCTAGGTGAAGCTACTGACACCGGAGGCTGACACTGGAGCTTCTCCAAGCGCTCACAGTGCCATGTCACAGTACTGAACAAGCAACAGCCTCCTGGGAACAATGACCCTCTGGCTGGCAGGCAGCACCAATCCTCCCTTGAGCTCCACACACCGCCTCGTCTCTCAGGCAGCATTTGCATCTGTAATGAGTTGATAGCAGAGCCTCTAGATGAAACAGCATGGCTCTTTCTGAATGGGAACTCGCCCACAAGCTGCTCTGGCAGATAGACAGACAGACTGGGACTGGTTGAAATTGTATGCAGTCTTTCCTGATTTCGGTTTCCTAAAGAAAAAAGGGAGTGTGTGTGTGTGTGTGTGTGTGTGTGTGTGTGTGTGTGTGTGTGTGTGTGTGTGTGTGTGTGTGTGTGTGTGAGTGTGTGTGTGCGTGCGTGCGTGCGTGCGTGCATGGGGGCGGGAGGTATGCCAGGCTCCTAGCATTCCGTGCTCCGCTCCAGTGGCACTGTTATGGGTTTATTTCAGAGTGTGACATGAGGGTCCAACTGCTGCCGTCACATAAAAAAGAACACTAAGTATTAAGTATTGGACTTAATAAACATGAACTAAACACATTTCAGCAAAACATTTACACTGCATATGTTCATTGATGCCTAACACTGGGGGGGGGAGGGGGGGGGGTGATTAACATCAAAATAATTGCTGCAGGAATAATTACAGGATATTATTCAGGGGGGAGAGGCAGCAATCAAAGTAATACATTGTTTGACAGTTACAATGCACCACTCATTCAAGTCAGTTCCAGTATAATGATGATTAGTATTAGTGGTTGACTGATAGCCTGTACTTGTTTATACATCTAATTGCACCATCAGTCAGAGGACTTAAATCCAGCCTGAATCAGATCTGTGTCACATCCACATTGTAATCATTTAAATAAGTCTAAACACAAACAAGTCACATGGAATCAGATTTTTACAAATGTGACTTTAGCCACATTCAGAGGTGGTTTCTCAGTCGGATTCCATGATGTGACTTGTTTGTGTTTAGACTTATTTTATTTTAAAAGGACAACTTTGGGTTTTTTCAACCAAGGTTCATGTTTTAGGTTGTTATTAGAGAACGTAAAAGATGAGTGTTCTTTTTTATTTTGCCCCAGCCCCATGCCCCAGCCCCCCTGTCAAAAATAGCTAAAATTGCTAAAACTAAAGAAAGCAAATGAAGAAAAAAAAAGAATACTACTCTTTTACTTTCTCTAATAACAACCTAAATCATGAACCTTGGTTGAAAAAAAACTAAAGTTGTCCTTTAAACTAACCAGATTCCAATCTGGATGTGACACAGTCAGGCTGGATTTGTCTGCCAGTCTGAACACACAGTTCTCTAACAGATCCGATCTTGTCACTTGCAAATGCAGTGTGAACAGTCGGGCCAAAAGATCAGATTTGAGAAATAAATCAGATTTTAATCGGATTTGACTGGATGTGACTGCAGTGGCATTAATGAGCACTCTCGATTGACTTTGAAATGATCTGTAACAGATCTGTACCACGACCAACAACATGCAGACCCACAAATGTTCATATTCTATTATTTCCCAGCCACAGCTGCTTCTTCTATTCTTCCTCTGGCACTGAATGGTGTGATTTATTCAATAATCATTGTGGTTGTCACATAGATTTGAAGCATTTAAATATATGATAACATATGTACAACTTAAGGTAACGTACATTATATACTGCACATATTGAATTCAAGTAGCCCCCACCCACCCACCCACACCCACCCATGCACGCATGCACGCGCACACACACACACACACACACACACACACACACACACACACACACACACAAACACACACATGTTTGAATTCTTCACAATGCCTTGAATAAGCTATATGGGTTTCTTTTTAATTTCCCCTAAGATGCTAGTTAATTAATTTTGAAGCCTATGGATGTTTTTTTATGCATTGTGTTTTCTAGGTGAAACAGCAATTAAGTGTAGTCACATAATTCCTCTGTTTATTTGCTACAGGCTGATATCAAGCTGCTCTGGGCATTTTTCATATACTTTCATTTTCAATTCAGGCATTCTGCCATTTGCAATTAACAGATTCTTAAGTGTTTTGCCAAACAGTCGGCTGTCATTTACCTTTTGTCTACATGAAGGCCACTGTGACCAGTAGCAGACGAGACAAGTTGTCAGAGTCTCATTTTTTCTGCAGTCAATCAATCAAAGACAGGAGAATGAGGCACACGTAGTAGGCATTACGCAATTAGCAGCTTTCTCCTTCCATCTCAGCTCCTTTGTGCCAAGGTGATCAATCGCCCAGGGGACACCTGGGATCTGGGATGGCGGCATGGGAGAGTGTGTGTTCACACGACACGAGCGCGCACGTATGCGTGCGTGTGTGCACGTGTGTGTGTATGAAGGTTGATGCCTTGATGGACTGTGGCAGGTGTGTTGGGGTCTGGGTCCCATAGCTAATTGAGTGTGTTGAGGATTGTGGAGGGTCCTAAGTTGGCTATTAGATAATGTGTGTGGCCCTTCTGCTGTCTGTCTGTTTGTTCCAGGTGTAGATGCGGAGGGCGATGAGCGGAATACTGAAGAGGAAGTTTGAGGAGGTGGAGGCCTCCTCCTCCCCGTGTTCCTCCTTGCGGGAGTCTGACGATGAGGTCTCCTGCAGTGAGAGTGGGGACAGCAGTGACAGTGTCAACCCCTCTGCCTCAGGCCCCTTCATGCGTGAGTGTCTGCCTCCCGACAAAACACACGCACAAACACATATGCATGCATGCATACACACACACACACGCACGCACACACACACACACACACACACACACACACACACACGCACACACACACACTCACACACTCACATGCACACACACACACGCACACACACGCACGCACGGCTATCACAACACAGTTAAAACCAATAGGTTTTAATTGTGTTACCAATAGGTTTTAACAGGCTGGTTAAACAGTTAAAACCAAAAGGTTTTAAAACCAAAAGGTTTTAACAGCCAATTTTCATCTCAAAGAAAGCCAGGCTAAAATAATTATTGCATACAATACAGTATGTGCAATATATGCCGCATCAAAATCCTGAGTCGAACACATGAACAATCAACCTATCCGTAGTTCACAGGTAAAAACATAAACTACTATTATATTATTTCAATGCTGGACAATTGTACAAAAATTGTTTCAACTGTCTAGATTAGGTATCGGTATATATGTATGTGATGTTGCACTAATTGTATCTGTTCACATATGGAAAAAATTAAAATTTGTTTATCCCCCAAAATCATGAAGGCTGAATTGACCTTAGACAAAGAAATAAGTGAACGTCTCCAAAATTGTTGTTACTGCACTGTGTTTTTCTAGGGCAGCATAGTTCACAACTAGAACTGCACTCTGTCGAGTGTGCTTGTTGCACACTAGTAGGCCATAAATGGCCAACTAGTGCGCAAGCAGAGCGCGCAAGTACTTTCGACCGCTGTAAACTGTCAAATCTCAGTATATCTGTGAAGGAACATTTGAAATGTATAATTATTAGGTGTAACTATTTGCTACCTACTAGCGGTATACTGTGGTTACTTTGCGCCAAAAACCGCGACAGCCAACCCGCCATTTTATGCGTATGCCAATAAAACAGCAGATTTGTGCCTGGTTTGCTGGGACCAGACTACACAAATGACCATATTTCTTACGTCATCATTGAGAGCTAGTCATACATATACACACCACGTACTCTGGTCCCAGCAGATCAGGCACAATTTGCTATTTTATTTTACTGATTATGTATATAGTATACGTATGACTAGCTCTAAATGATGACGTAAGACATACGTATACGTATACATATACATATACTATATAGAGTATGTAGTTGTAAGTTGATTAGCGGTATACTGTGGTTACTTTGCGCCAAAAACCGCGACAGCCACCCGCCATATGCCAATAAAACAGCAAATCTGTGCCTGGTTTGCTGTATCCTCTGATACCGTTGACTAATACATCAGATACCATTACATTAGTAGTCAACATCACTTGTGCACCAATTGCTATACTGAGTGTAGTTGGTAAACCTCCTGTTTGTAATAGTTTCCTTTTTGTGCAATCCAGATCAAATAGTCGTGTGTCTTTATCTTTTCTACTATCTATCATTTATAAATGGTAAATGGTAAATGGTGCATTTATATAGCGCCTTTATCCAAGGCGCTTTACAGAGATTGTGCATTACATTCACCCATTCACACACGCATTCATACACCGACGGCAGCGGAAACCATGCAAGGCACCAACTAGCACATCGGGAGCAATTAGGGGTTCAGTGTCTTGCTCAAGGACACTTCGACAGTAACTCTGGGGGAGCCCGGGTTCGAACTGGCAACCTTACGGTTACCATCCAGGCACTCTACCCCTGAGCCACCGCCGCCCCGGCCTACTAGTGTGCAACAAGCAAGTATGCACTCGACAGAGTGCAGTTCTAGTTATTTCAATGCTGCTGCACAGAGTGCAGAGGAGAGGAGAGCTGGTGCAGAGAGAAGCCAGTGCTGTAATAAAGAGGAAGAATGCACAGGCAGACTCTCTCATTAGGAAGCGCGTCAGCAGACAGGCTGAGCCAGATGAATGAGCTGATGCAGTCCCTGGATGTGTGTGTGCAACACCACAGGGTCATGATGATGTACCATAGAACTATGGTAATAAAGACCTCAGTCAGCCACGTATGATATACATATCTGCACCCTGCTGCTCATTCAGGCATCTGCTGTATACTGGCCTAATATGATAGCAATACGATATACAGTCTATGTCCTATGAAAGGTTATTTTACAGTGTGGCTCTATAGGCAGCTAGTCTGCAACACATGGTTCTCAGCTCCACTTGTTTTATTGCTGTTCAGTTAGCCATATATGGGTCAGTCTATGTGTCATATATTTTATAATTATTTTAATATTTAACTTTAATAATTGCATAATAGAAGTAAATGACCAGACTGACCCAATTATTTTGTCATCATAGATACGTATGTCACTGATGTCACAGGCTGCCACATGAAAACCCAGGTCCACATTGGAGCCACGCCATTCCCATGTGGATACCGAGATCCACATAATTCCAATGATTTATTTGAATTTATTTTGTTTCCAAAAGATGACACATTTCAATTGAGCTGTTATTTTTCCCTGCAAGTCTTTGGGTTGTCTTTTTAATGGCTTTCCCTCTACACCAGTTGTATGTATGTCAACTACGAGAATTCTCATACTTTCCCTCTATATCAGTTGTATGTCAATTACGAGAATTCTCGTGGATAAAGCTTTATATCAAACATGAAATGGTTTAGCTGAAAATCTACTTTTAACACTGGCCCGGTTGCTAGGCAACGCCTTGCATACCACCAGCATCAGGAAACGTGCGCGCATCCCATAGGGTCCCATTAGGATCTTATTTGGTTCTTTCCTCTGAAAAATACGGCGTTGTCCGTGGTGATGGTCGTACATCCGAGGTTCGGATCTGATTTGTGATTTTTCATCGCATTGTGCACAACATACGTTTACGTTTCTGGCAAAAGATAAACCGTGTGAGCTATGCTAACATAAGCCATTTCTTACAATGGCGGTCTGTGAGCCGGGAAAACGGAAGTGAAAATGACCATATTTGGCCAAAAGTCATTCTCTGCCACACGGTGTTAATAATTCCAGATCAGTAGTTACTTTAAAATTCAATCCGCCCTTTTCAATTCAAAGCAAAAGAGGGTGCTGTTTTTCCTTTGTTTTGCCAATGGGTACCCGGATTGATCTGCCCTCGACATATTTAGGTGTATATATTATGCTGTATCTTTTGTTTCTATAGGTAACAGGCAGCAGGGTGACTGGGCTTCTTTCTGTAGAGGCGCAGGGTGACATACAGTATAAGCAGGGTGTTGTGTCCCTAAGGGAGGCTGAGTGTGGCCTCTGTGTCAGCTGCAGCTGCTAGTAGCTGGGGGCTGGAGGTCAGCTTAACCACTTTAACCCTGCCATCCCATTTTTGGGGCATGTCATCATAGCTAAAAACTAAAAGTGAAATTTTACGACGATTTCAAAGATATTTTGAAAATAGCACATAATACCAACTCACACAATGTGTCACTATGCAAGCATGTAGATTGGCTATTTTCCAAACAATTCAGTACATTTTTGTGGTTGAAGAGATAAGGGGACTATGCAAGTGTGCGTTACGGTCATGCAACAAAAGACAAGTATACATTTGCACTTGAACAGAGAGGTGTCAAATGTAGACAGATCTTGACTGGGTGTTGGCACTGAGATCTAAAACAACCATGCTTTGTTTGGCATTAGAGGTAGAAGGGTAAAAGATATCCACTTGTCATTTTTAAGACCTGTCTGTCAGATATGTTTTGTTGGGCTTTAATATAATGCTCCAAGCAAATGCTTCCATTTTATATGGCTTTGAGAGGGAAAGGGAAAGGAAGCTGATTGAATGAAATAAATCACTGTTTGGTAAGTTAACTGTAACAAATCTGTTTTATAACTGTATATTCCTGAGTGATATAATGTACCGGTATTCTCATGTACAAATGTATGAATACCCATTTGTAACGCTGAGTGTGTACTAATGGAAAAGGGTCCATTTGGTTCCATTTGTTCACTCTCAGCATTAAATTAACTGTCCCTCTTGCATGGGGTAGGGAGCTGTTGGAAGCAGATGGTTTCTATTTGTCCTGTCTGTCTGATATGGGGTGAATGCTGGGAGCACTGCGTCTGTGAACCAGGACTCTACATTTCTGGGCCAGGCAAGGGATTATTTATGCTCAACCGTTGCCCTCCTCGATCCTTGCCCCTCCCTCTTGAAGAACTGTCCTTAAAAAACCACTCCAAGGAGGGCTTGCATGCCAAGTGGCAGCAAAGAAACATGATGAAATCCTTTCCTACGAAGCTGGGTTGAGTTAAGGATATCCTGAAGCGTGCTAAAAGGCTGACGAGCTAAAACTAGACTCATGTTTCAGGCATTACTGTTCCAACAAATATCACTTTTCTTCACCAAATTAAGCATTCCTTTGATGTTTTTTGATAAGCTTCACATGAAGGTAAAAATGCTTCTAAAGTACTACTAAAGAATATTTCAAACATTTAACATTTAAATTATATAAATTCAGGCCATATACAAATGTCGCGTACTGCAAATCGCTCTGGATTAAATCGTCTGCTAAATGCCTACAGGTCACTATCCTGCATCTCATAGGTTTTGTATCAACAAAGTTATTTTCTTCACACACTGTAGGCCTATTCGACAAGGAGCATACATTTTAATTTAACTTTGACTGATGCAGCCTTCTACAAAAAATTTAAGGGGAACTAAACCGTAGTAGGCCAATGCTATGAGCTTATTGCTATCATATAAATGTCTAATTTCACTTTGATGAATTGGACGCAGATTTCAGGCATTTGCCTCTTCCCTGCATCTGCTCATGTGTGACCATAGCCTTATGTAGAATTTAATAATTAATAAATACCTGCACATTGGCACACCTAAATCTAACACACTTATTATGAAATTAATTGGCTGCAGCTGTGTTACTTTTGGATGTCCCGTCGTAATTTTTCCTGTTGCAGATCTCTGCACGATCCGTGTCACAAACGGCTTCTTCTTCCTCGTGTTTACGGCCATCCTCTAATCTAGTCTATATCACGTCTTTCCAGTGGTTGGCACAGGCGAGTGCAGAGGCATTTGGCTCCGTCTAATCGGCTCGCTGATACTTGCGTTTGCACCTACAAGACAATGGCAGACTCGGCTATGGAAAACGTCTGATGACACCTAAATTCAATGAATATCTGGGCAGAAAAACTGGGCAGAAACAATTAACAAAAAATATTTTTAATAACAGAACCATACATTGAATTTAGATTTCCCCAGACATCCGGAGAGCTCTGATTGTCTGACTATTCAAAGCTAAGCCTTTCATTCAGCCTAGCCTTTTTATGATTTTGAACCATTTTGAACCAAACTCAAAGAATTGGCCTAGGGTTTTATTTCCCTTTTATAAATGTATATATTTGTTGTAACAACTCCCATGTCTATTTCCCCATGAAGCTGACTCTATATTGAAGAGGGAGAAGCGCCTGCGGACCAGGAGGGTGCACTTTGAGAACGTGACGGTGTACTACTTCAGCCGACGCCAGGGCTTCACCAGTGTGCCCAGTCAGGGTGGCAGCACGCTTGGCATGTCCAACAGACACAGCTGGGTTAGACAGTACTCCCTGGGCGAGTTCGCCCTGGAACAAGAGAGACTCCACAGGGACATGCTGAGAGACCACCTGAAGGAAGAGAAACTCAACTCCATTAAACTCAAGGTACCCACTTTCCGATCGAGGTCACACCATTGATTCCCAAATATCACTTCACTATCATCATCCTGCTGCGTTTAATTGAATAGCCCGAAGGGAAGCATGCATAGTCCCACCAAGGTTGATATTAAATAGAAAGCATTTCAATGGTTTTGTTAAGAATGCCCGACTCTGGTTCTGTGTTCCCAGCAGCGTCGCATAGGCTTACTTTTCAAACTAGCCTGAATGTGATGTCTCCTTGTTTTCTCAGCTGACTAAGAATGGTACAGTGGAGTCCGAGGAAGCCAACGCGCTCACAGCAGAGGACATTTCCGACGACGACATTGACCTGGACAACACAGAGGTGGACGAGTATTTCTTCCTACAGCCCCTCACCACGAAGAAAAGGCGAGCACTGCTGCGCACCTCGGGAGTGAAGAAGATCGACGTGGAGGAGAAACATGAGCTGAGGGCGATCCGGATGTCCAGGGAGGACTGTGGCTGTGACTGTCGAGTCTTCTGCGACCCAGAGACCTGTGCCTGCAGTGTAGCAGGAATCAAGTGCCAGGTAAATCCCCACCACACGCATAATATATATGCCTTTGATGTTTTTTTCTTCCCTTTCAAAGCCTAGGAAAGTATTGTTAGCTGGACGACATATATCGTTATCGTATCACTATCTAGATATACGAACATGCAGAATATTAATATCCAAAAAGGCAACAATATGGACAATATCAATTTACTCCTGCTGTAGGCTAGCTAAAGCCAGTCGATAACAAACTCCAAAATCCAAACAAATCCATTTGTTTTAGCCAGCGTCAAAGGACAATCTCCCGTTTCTGTGCATGTTGCACAGAAAAAGTCAAAGACCGTTCTAGCAAGGGACTGGTATACATATGCATGAGATGAGCTTGCCCTCTTGTCTCATATTGCTCATGCAAAAATACAAGCATACATACGAGCATATGTGCTACTTTTTGAAGAATGCTTATTGCTTAGTTGTCTCCACCAGGCTGAAGGCATGGGGAGAGAGTATGTTTTGCACTCTGTCCGTGTGTGTGCGACTGTTTGTGTGTGTGTGTGTGCGCGTGCGTCCGTCCGTCTGTTACCAGATCATCTCCGGCACCGTTAACCCGGACGATGCCAAATTCTGCTCGCACACTCCCTGGATGCCAACCTCTGCCCCAAACTTTCCAGAACTGCCTGTTATAGCGCCACCAGGAGGCCAACTTTTCATTTTGTGCTATTACTCTTCCAGATTCTGTCCAAAAATCCTGCAAATCATTACACAGCTCTCTATAGTCATGTGTTCAAGATATTTCATATTATTTAGGGGCACGGTGGCACAGTTGGTAGTGCTGTTGCCTCACAGCTAGAAGGTCCTGGGTTCGATTTCCGCTGGGGACGCTGTGGGCACTGGCGGCGTGTTCCCTCCTCCGCGTCATCAGTGCCCATACCCGAGGCGGGGGTTGGCGAAAGGGCCTTTCTGTGTGGAGTTTGCATGTTCTCCCCGTGTCCCCTAGGGTAGATACCCTCACAAAAACATGCAGTAATCCTGGTCTCTAAAACTACCTCCCCCTGGCCAGCCGGGGCGCCTGATGGAGGGGAAAGGAACTGGTCGGAATAACGTGTCCCTTCCACGCGCTACGTCCGGCTGGGGAAATTCCCCCCTGTCAGGTGAAAAGAAGCAACTTGGACTCCTCATGCATAGAAGGAGGCATGAGGTCAGTCCGCTGCACCCCCAGGTTGGCAGAGGAAGTGTAGCGCCTAGGATTACATTAGATAATTGGCACTGGGTTACAAAATCGTGGGATAAAAATTTGGGGGAAAAAAAATATATATATATATTTCATATTCCATTCAAATTGGCTAACATTGGCTTTCAAAGTTTGCAGGATTGGCCCATTTTGAACAAAAAGCCTCAAATCATGAATGCAGTGTGCAATTTACATGAAATCTTTCACAGACTTTTCTACTAGGCTGAGGAATATATCCCTCCCTTTTCACATTGACCTGTTATAGCACCAACAACAGGTGGATTTTTGCAAAACACATTTTTGTAACAAAATGCCTCAAATCAATAAATGGCACCCTTTTCACATTGGCCTATTATAACGCCACCAGGAGGCCACAACCTGACCTGCCCTGGTGGAGACCTGCATGCCCGAGGGGCACTTTATCTAGTAGGTTGTAAGTGATGATTTTGTAAGTGATGATTTTAACTGCACATAATGCATCAACTTGTGGCACAAATGTCAGGGTTCCCACAGTACTTCTCTGATAGAGGGCAAAATGTTTGTGAGGTTACCACCTGGGCCTTTATAGGCCAGCCGCAGGTGTGCCTAACTAGTAATTAGTCTAGTGGTGGGCCCACCACTAGAGGAGGAATGAGGTGATCAGCTCCTAATCAGCTCCCACTCCACCCCACTCTCAGCTAGAGAGTGAGGGGATAAGAGTGATATTGTAATATGCATTTTATGTTTGTTTTCACTGTTGCTACACTTAATTCGTTTCGACTACAAGATATCTGGCCAGGAGTTTGAGGAAGTCAAATATATATAATAACTTTATGTTTTTAGTATTGGGTGTCCAACAGCACCCAATAAAACATTTTGGGGGCCTTTGACCAAATCATGGGATTTATTTTTTACCTTATTGTCAAACTAGTGCAACATTTGCAAACAATTAATGTATTGCAGATTAACCAACAGGTATTTTTGTTCTCTTTAGGTGGACCGAATGTCATTTCCCTGTGGCTGTACGAAGGAGGGCTGCAGCAACTCGGCAGGAAGGGTAGAGTTCAACCCCATCCGTGTACGGACCCATTTCCTGCATACCATCATGAAACTGGAGCTGGAGAAGAGTCGTGAGCAGCAGACATCCCCTACCAACGGTTACCATAGTGAGACCAATAGCCTGGGCAACGGCAACCCTCTTGTTCAAACCCAGCACAACTTAGAATATACCCTGTCAGAGCCTGTGCCGCAGACCGCCATCATGCACCTGCAGACCACAGGCGAGATGGAGGAACCATTAGATGATGAAGATGATGACGAGGATGAAGAAGATGATGACGATGATGATGATGATGATGATGAGGAGAACGATGAAGATGAAGAAGATGAAGAGGACAGTAGCAGTGTTTGCAGTGGGCTGTCTGACTCGAGCACTCAGAGCTTAGGGAACAGTGACTCTGACGAAGAAGAGGATGAGGATGAGATGGATGAAGAGAAGGACTTTGAGGTCGTTGTGGCAACTCCGTCCGTGTCCCACACCGAGGTGGTCCCTCTGTCTTCAGTGCTGTGTTACCCAGATGCCCCCGTGACACACGAAAGCCACATGAATGGAAACGCTTATTTAATCAACTCTTCTCCAGCTGAGTACTACCAGCTGGACAGCTCCAGTGTCGTCTCAGCCAATGGGCCGAGCAGCCAGCCCAGTGAACCATACGGAGACGCCTTAGCATTCCAGGACACGGTAAGCACTACCAATGGCAACATGCCCCAAGGACCGTTTAACATGGCTGCCGAGCAGTACACAGACTACCCTAAACAAGCAGAGGAACAATACAGAGCTAGTCACCATTTCGCTCTCACCAATGGCACATCAACAACCCCAGTGGCCTGCTGCACACCCGAGCAAGAGAAGAAAGCCCTCTCCAAAGCAACATTTGTGGAGCAGCCTGTTGTGCCGAACCAGATAGACTTTCAGAACTACCTTAACAATAACTCCCAGGGTTCCTACGACCATAGCCCCTGTTTAGTGGCAGAGCAGCCACAGGAAGAGTCAAGTGTTAATGGTTTTTCTGAAGTACCTTCATTAGCAGACAGTACTAAGACCCTTCCATTATCAGACCATTGCCCCGAGGTCACGGCCATTTAAAGGGCCTCACTCTTTTAAGTGTTCTTTCATTCTGTGTCTTTACCTGAGAAGAATCCTGACAAAGTGGTATTTTAAGGGAACATATTCATGGCCTTTTACAGTACCTGACCTTACATTTCAAAGCAATTTACAAAACCACAGTACATTTCCATCAATAACTATTAAGCCTCAAGTTCATGATGGAAATGTCTGAGGATTCATCCACTTTCTCTCTCGCTTTTTTCTCCACTACAGTATTTTAAGCCACAAGGTGGAAACATCAAAAAATATACGCTGTGCAATGTATCTTGTAATTTCAGATGTAAAGTTCTAGTTTTAAGCAGATATTGTACTGTAGATGGAACTTTTCTATGTCTACTTTATGTGTCAAATGTGCAAAAAAAGGTTTATTGTCACAGTTTATTTATTGGTTCTGAACTACGTGTATACTTATATACTGTAAATGTTTTGATAATGATAAGCATGCTGTTTTGGGGATCTCAGTGGCATTCATGAAAAACTGACCATTGGTTTGTAAAACAAACTAATCAGCATACGCAGTACGCACCGTTCACTTTTCTCTACTTTGTCACTAACCCATGCTTTTCTATGATCTGAAAAGCACTTGCTATTTGTATCTTTGAAATACAATTTCAAGAGCATATAGCGGTTTCACACATCTATTCAAAAATAATTCAAAACATGTTGCACTTTTGTGTAAGGGAGGGGTCTGATGACATGGCAGTTGTTTTTATTTTATACATACGAAATAATGCAGCCCCTCTCATATGTCACTTTTTTTTAAAGTTTACTCTTAGAATAATGTGGTGGTTTGGTAATGTCACCAGTGCCACAAAAAGTATTTATTCTTGAGAAATATGAATTGATGGTGTATACAGGGATATACTAAAGTAGCACTTTGACATATCTCCAAATGCCAATATCATATACTCAAGGTTATTCTACCATCCAGGGTTCAGTTTGCTGGGAATTTATGTTTGATAATATCACAATTGAATATAAAATAAATTATGCTAACTACATAAACCCTGGCACACATATTTCAAATTTGTATTATGATTTATTTTTATATATCGAACCCTGCCACCATCTACTATGGGAATCTACCATCTACTATTCTTAACTACATGGGGCGTCACCATGCAACAAACTGTCTCCATTGAATTACCATATTTACTGTAGATATAATTTGAATAACCCAACTTAATGTGTTTCAGTATTTCATAAATTAAGTCAATGGTTATGGCAGTTATTTGAGTGATGTGTAGGACAGGGAAAAAAAATACAATATACACATTCCACACAATATTATTAAAATCTCAGCATTTGAGATTTTGATCTATTCCGATGATTTTGGTTGGTGTTAAGTGTTAAGTGCAATAATTTGAAGGCTATTCAATGGCTTTTCTCTCATAGAAGAATCCTCAGCAAATGCAAACAGTTCCTATAGACTCTGTGGTACATCCTGTAAGTACTACTCTATACTTGGCATTGTAGTACCACCAACATTGAATGCAAGAAACCAAAAATGGGTTCTTGTTAATAATATGTAAAGGAGGAAAAACATTTGAGACTGACAATCAATTTTAAATGCAATTCAGATCAGGAATTGATAACTGTATGTCCAAATCCAATGAACCATTGAAAAAAACGAATTACAGTATATGATCTGCCAAAAATCTATAAATAACCTTTTAACACCTCTTTAT
Organism: Protomyctophum parallelum; assembly: GCF_964188405.1. Taxonomy (NCBI): domain Eukaryota; kingdom Metazoa; phylum Chordata; class Actinopteri; order Myctophiformes; family Myctophidae; genus Protomyctophum; species Protomyctophum parallelum. Next base: position 22,522,423 of record NC_139707.1, on the reverse strand, counting down.
GAAATGAGTGATATAAAGAGGAAAGTGAATGCTTGTGACCTTATCAAGGCCTCAGATATCAAAATTTAGGGACGGCAATAATTCAGTGCATATATTTACTACTGAAATACCTTGCTGAAGCTCTACCTTGAGCCATTTTCTCCTGCATGAATAACACTATCTGCCATTCTGCCCCTATTCCAAGCCTGCCATTATCCTGCCCAGGCACTGTAATCACAACGGTCAGTACTGGAGTGTTTTTTCAGTACTGTCTAAAGCTGGGGATGCGACAATAATCAAACTAATCAATTGATGTTGATTTGTTGATATAAAACATATCCAAAAAGCATTTGTCGATAATTAGATTTTTAAACCAAAACAGTAATGCATAATTGCAGCCCTAGTGAATCCCAGTAAGCTTCCTCCTCTCATGTCACCCTAGTAGAGGTCAAATAAAGTGTGCAGACTGTTTCCAGGCAATCAGTGCCATCAACATAGCCTAGCCTTAGAATACAGAATCAGTGTGCCAAAGCATATGAGAAGGGTAAATACAGTGACATTGCATCCAGTTAAGTATTTCTGTATTAGATTTTTTTTTCCAGTATTTATTATGAATGATATATTGAAATGTGTATTTATTGTGGTTTACTGAAACGGTCTGTATTGAGAAAAATTGCTTATCTGTCTTAAAACTGTCCTATGTTTCATGCTGGTTGTGAGTTGTACAGCTTCATGTGCCTGATTTCCTTATTTCAATTATATTTCATATTCTGTGAAACAGGATAAGTTTTGCACAAAATGGTATAAATGTTTCAATGTGTTTGGTTTATAACTGTAGATAAAGAGTTCACGTTATGTTGGGTTGTTTCCTTTTGAACATGATTTTGAAATAAATTGAATTGAAATCATGTGTCCTTTTTATCTATCACCAATGAAGTAAAACAAATTATAAATGTAATTACGCATCATCGAGGCAGTCTGGTTGTTGAACAACCTTGTTTAGGTTATTCAACAGCTTGGGGATCTTTTCAGTGCAAAGTGCGGAAGTGCCCTCTGTGAGAACAGTGGGAAATGAGACAATGTGGCTTTAAGCAGCAATGGATGCAATTCAATCAAGATAGATAATGCATCTTAATATTAAACACTGCTTATAAGCAGTTTATCTTTGCTCTATAGAGCAAAAATAAATTGTTATTCATTCAGGGAAATGCATGTTAGAGCCATTTCTCAGATTGCCTTCTGAAAAACATGTCTGCCCTATGTCTGGACAGATTTAATATCTGTCCTATACAGGCTGGGCAATTAATCGAAAATATATTGAAACCGATATTTAGGACCAATAACAGACTTATAGCTGAATAATTGAGAAACATAATTTTCTTATACATCAATTCAATTGACTAACTAGTTTAGTCTGATTAACCAAGGCCTGTATTAGTTGTACACTGGTGGCGTGTACAAATAGCAAAAATAGACGCTCTACAAGCTTGACTATTTTCATCTTTTTAAATAATCATTATTTGGAATTGAGGCAAAAGTTTGAAACAATTGTGATATTGAAGTCATATCGCCCAGTCCTACTCTCCTATTATATTCATTACCTATAATCATAGTTTCTACATGAATAGAAAATCTTCTTAGTCACTGAAGCATTCATTTTATACCAATCTGGCAACTATCATTTAACTGAAAACATGGCAATCCCAATTCCGTCAATACTTTGAGGTTATACTAGACTAAAGGAATTAAAGGTCACTCAAGATTTTCAAATACATTATTTAATTCGAACACAAAATTGTGTGGCCAAATACATTTGTATTTGTACGTTCACTACAGGGTTTGCACTACAATTCCAATCCAATCGTGAACAAACAAATTAAATAGGCAGTTTGTTCCACATCACAGTATTTGCAGCATATTAGGGGTTAATTCTGAAATGGGAACGGAAACTATACCTAGCACACTAAAAATATATCCTTTACGTTTTATTTATGTACAGTATGAATCTAACAATATTTGTATCATGTATGAAAAACGCTGTCCCATTCTTGACTTTGGGAGTAAACTCATTCCTAGTTTGTTAAAGTGAATTCAACTCCAACCTCTGTTGGAAGGCACTCTGTGACTGTAAATAAGGGTTGTGGGTTATTATTCTGCAGCGTCAAACCCTGCAACACAGAGGAAGACCTCCCCCTCTAGTGGTAATCATGATTATTACATGAATGTTTGCCACTGGATATTCTCAACAATGAGGAAGTAGTGTCCAGTTTGGCTTCACATAAAAAGTAGTGCTACACAATTCCAACAAAAATGGTCCTGGTCAGTGTCTTTGGTGCATCATTTGTGGACTTCAGAATGTCTAAATTGCACCTATGAAAAAACAAGTTGTTGTAAAAGATACAACTTAGATGAAAAAATTAAATAATATTGGAGGCGTCTTCATTTGTGGCTTTGCTTGGTAAGAAAGCTTGAATAGCAAACATACACAGTCTGAAGAAGATTGACTGCTTCCTTCCGGCGGTTGCAGGCAACATGTTCAAAAGTCCAAACTTTCCAGCAGCAGTTCAGTTCTTCTATTATAAAAAGAATAAATAAAAACTTGATGCAGTCATGAATCTAAAAAATAAAAGTATGTTGCTGCTTTATAGCCATGGTCCTCCTAGTATGCACATGCATACAGTGTGTGTTCATTGGTAAAGAAGTCCATCAGGTTGATCAGTGAAAGAACCAGAGCTGGAATCTGTCTGATGGATTGCAGGCAGTCAGTGATGGGTGCTCATATCGAGAAGTCAAACACATGTTCCATCCTGGCATGTAGAATAACTGGTTCTATCATGGACAGAAGACAGACAAGAAAATTAACGTCAAATGTTTGTCCGAAAGTCAAAAAGTGTGGACCAAAAGAATGGCAGTCTCACCTCCTTCAACTCCCACTTTTGCTGGGCTCCGACAAACGTGTTCTTGCCCTTATATTGGCAGTCCTCCAGTTTCACGACCCCCTCTGCCCCGTGTAAGCATAGCTCCTTCTGAATGTTGTGTCTGATTTCATGATGTGTGGAGAACTCAAAATACTAAAAAGAATGGGAAAACCATCACTAGTACCGACCATCTACTCTCTGATTGAAACATCTGTATTACTCATTTATTTTGTCACTGTCAGGTAGAAACCTTGTATGTCCAAAACCATTACTTTTCAGGATATGGAAAAGATTAACCAGTTTTCCAATGGACCCAATGTAGTTATTTTAGTCACAAGCTCTTGATAATACTTTTCCTTGGTTAGATAAACTCAGAAATGGTGACACACCATTCACTCACACACATTGTGAGTTTGTAGATAAGCAATTTTCTTGCATGACAATTGTATGACAAAGTAACTAAAATGTTGAAATTTGGAGATACAAGGTATCTGCTGACAGCTGCAATCGAATAAGATAAATTAAGCCTCCATCCTACCTGATTTCCTCCAAGACCATGACAGGGGTACATGATCAATTGTTTCCCACCCTCATTGTTTTCCCCAGTGTCCAGACATGAGTCTTTACCAACGTTTTTCACCTGTGGTGTGGATGACAAAACACACAAGTAATTCAGTAACGCAAGCTGTTCAAACATCTACGACATCTTGCTGCTTGCATTCTTTTAGCACTGTGGAAGAAGTACTCGATACCACAAGGTAGAAAATACTCTGTTACAAGGTCCTGTATTCAACATGTTACTCGAGTAAAATTACCAAAGTATTGACGTCAAAATACCTAAAGTAAAGGTTCTCATTATGCAGCATGTCTGATTTTATAAATGTTTTCAAATGTTTTCAAAACTTGAGCTCTGAACTTTTAGACCTGCTATTTTTGAATGAATTAAGTATAACATTGGAATGAATTGGTTAATGTATGTTTTGGAAATAATAATCAACATCTTTAAAGTAACTTGTAACTACAGTCCTCAAATAATTGCAGTGTAGTAAAAAAGTAAAATAGTCCCTAGTCCCCATATATGGGGACTAGGTTGGCGGAGGGTGTGTAGAGCCCAGGATCACATTAGATAATTGACACGGGGTGGAAAATGGGTTACAAAATTGTGGGATAAAAATTATATATATAAAAAAAAGAAAATACTTGCCTCTGTGATGAAAAATTGTCATACTGAAGTAAAGTACCTCAAAATTGTACTTCAGTACAGCACTAGATGTACTAGGTTACTTTCCACCACTGGCCGTGGCCAACTGGAACAGCTCATTCTGGACGGCTTCAGTCCACGCTGTGGTTAAACCCACAGTGGCCAGACAGTTGTGAGGTTGTGAAAGAAACGGAGGAGGCAGTGGTGCGGTATATGTGGTCTTACCGAGCCAAAGTGGAGTGGGTTGAGATCAGGAATGAAGGCCTCTGGATAGACGTTGTTCAAATACCAGGAGAAGCTCTTACACTGCAGCCGTTCGCGCAGTTCGATGCGTTTGGAGACATCTCCAAAGGTTCTCTGTGGGAAACAATTCCAGGCAGCCATTACAGCAAGGGAACTTTTAATCGTTTTCTAAACACTGGCCAGGCTCTGTAAAGCCTGATTTATACTTAGTTGCACAGCGGTGTCTCGTGCCGACAGTAGCAGTTCTACGAGCTCACAACATGTCACAGCAAGCTTGGAGAATAGATCGGCTATTTTCCGTGTGAGACATGAAGAGAAACCAAGTATGAATCAGGCTACCAGAGTACTCAAATTACCACTTCCTGTCGGTCATCTTACACTGTGCAGAGGTGGTTCATGAAGAAGGCTTAATAACTACTTAAACAGTTAAAATGGCACGATTCTATTAAACCATCATCTGATTTAATCAAATTGCATATATAGTACATACAAAACCGTTGTTAATTCATATAGTATAAAGATAGTATAAAGACAAGCATGAACAAATATAATACAGTATGAAACTAGATAAAGTGCCCCTCGGGGCACAGGTCTCCACTCTCCACCAGGGCAGGTCAGGTTGTGGCCTCCTGGTGGCGCACGGACACATGGACACACTCACACACAGTGCAAAACATACTCTCTCCCCATGCCTTCGGCCTGGTGGAGACAATCAAGAATATTCAGATTTTGTAGTTTCTTACTTTCCTCATTTAACTTGGGCTACCCTCGACTAAATACTAAATACAATCTAGAATTGAAAAATGTGTGTTTGCCACATACACCACAGGTTGATTAGGTTGAGAACTGAACATTCTAATGTTGATTTCACAATGGCTATTGGCCAATTGTTTTCAAGAAAGAAGAAACGTCTATTCAATAAACAAAGTCTAGCTTAACTAAGACCAAACTGACCGATTATTCGTTGAGAGGGATATGATTACTTCTGTTTTCAAACTGCAGTTGCTGTGGTCCAATGCCCTAAAGGCAACGTTTTTTTCAACACAAAATCACCAGTATTCAATCAGTGTTCCTTTCATAGTTCTATGTGTAGTACATTTGAAAGGATTTGGGGCACCACCAGCTCTGGAATAATGAGAGTACTTACTATAATGATGTGGATAAACACTGTGCACGCACGCACACACACACACACACACACACACACACACACACACACACACACACACACACACACACACACACACACACACACACACACACACACACACACACACACACACACACACACACACACACACACACACACACAAAACTATTATGGCAGATTCCTTGAGGCTGTTAAAGACAGTGTGTCTGTTTGAAGGCAGCGGGAAAGGCCCGCTGGCCTAGCACTCTCTGAGGTATAGCCCCAGGAGACCTGTTTATGGCACAAAGATGAGGGCCTGTATTGGGAAACGCTGCAAGTCTGTGTCATTTACCAGAGTAGACTTCCCCTGGGCCCCCGCTCTCTGTCTCCTAACCGCTTTGAACCTCTAACAGCCTCAGGCGGAGGGTTTCTAAGTCAATAATCTATTTCTCTCTGTCAAAGAATACTTCTCATATCCAGGGATTTCATGCACTGAGAATCACAACAGCAAAACACTGTGGCTCCCTACACACATGTGTAATTCCAGGTTTCTCCATACAGAACGCTGTTACATGTGACACATGTTCAGACTTAGTCCTGACTGTATAAAAACAACAGGCCGCTCAGCATTGGGTTGCCCCAACTTGCCTCATGAGTCGATAACGTGAGGGAAAAAAAGAAAGAAAAGAAAATCATATTACTACGCGTGACAGTATTGAATTAAAACATTCCAGAGGAAACCCCTGCCGTTTAAGGCAGGAATACATTTCTTTTTGTTTGAGTATAGTGATGAGTAACACACTGAATGAATGACTGAAGGCGCACTAGCATCTGGAGCAGTATGTACATCTTTAGCCATCTGAATAAATGATTGAGGCGCACTAGCATCTCGAGCAGTACAGTAGTACAGTACGTACCTCTTTAGCCATCTGCGTGGCTTGCTGGTTACGTCTGTAGAAGATCTCCCTAAAGTCGTCCATCCAGACCTCGGCCAGGCGCACCAGGTTGCGTGCGATGACCTGCGTGCCCTTAGGGAAGGTGTGAGGACTCTTGTTCCTGAACACATGGCCCACAATAGAGCAGGGTATGATCTCAAGCTGACCTCCGCACTGCCACACCTGCAACAAAAGGCAATGAAACACATCTATAAATCAGTGTCACAGGCAACTTTTTGGATATCGTAAAGACACACCAGGAGAAAATCCAATGAGGAAGTCAAATGCAACTGAACCAGAATGACAACCTGGTGACTTCTTACTCTGAATGACATTTCGATGTTCTCTCCACCCCAGATTTCCATTTGTTCATCATAGCTTCCAATATGATAGAAATATTCTTTTGAAATTGAGAAGAGGCCACCGGCAAATGTTGGTGTCCTGTAGAAAAAGAAGAAGAAAAAAAAGGTACAATTTACATTCAACAGGGACATTTGGATCACTTGGTAGAGCAAAGTTTGCAATGGTCTTCAAACTGAATAATACGAAATACTAATCAATAAGAAGTACACACTGTACTAAATGTTTTCTCACTTTATAGGATACGTTTCATCTTCTCTTTTTCGCTTTTCTTGATCGGGCAGACTTTCCCAGCCAAAGGACAAGCTCCAGTCAAAGTTGCCCCGGTTGTGATTCTGGCCATAGGGCGATGGCTTCATGAACTCAAAGGTGTTGAGGTCAATCGTGGTGATGTCAGGACTCACTACAACTGTGTGGTTCTCTGCTATCCTGGCCAGAAGAGGCTCCAACCAACCATTAAAGCATTCGCCTGCCAAGCAGTACATTGTGTCACAACATGAGCCTTGATAATATCCACCATCGTTAAAACATGGGGTACAATAATAAAAGAGACTTATGCCTGAGTTATACTTAGTTGCGGTATTGGACACTGAAAATAGTCGATCTACAAGCTCACATGTGTCACACTGCAACGGGTTGACAGCTTGTAGATCTGCCATTTACGATGTGCAACACTGGCGTACAACGGACTATAAATCAGCCCTAAATACCTGTTGACATGCTTAAATTAAATACACTGCAGGTCATTTTAAGTGAGCCTAGCATGCCAGGTGAATTGCAACACAAGGCATACATTGTGGTGTTGTGGATTAGTGAGTGGGTGCATGTGTGAATGGGTGTGTCCGAGAACTGTGTCTCTGTCTATTCAGGATATGTGAATAACCAGGTGGTTTGACATCACCGGTGTCAACTAACAGTGGGCATCCAGAAAGGTGAGTGTATCGCCGGTGGCCACAGAAGCACCCATCAGGCGAGCAGTGATGAGTCCCTTTCTCTCTCGCTGGCGGACAACCCGAACAATGTCCAGCTGCTTTAAATATTCATCCAGTTCATCCTTCAACACATCTGGAAGTATAGGAAATCCAGTGTTAATAACACAGGGTTAATTATGGAAACTCAGAGTCACCAATGACCACAATGTGATACAATCAGTATGTTGATAATTAAGCATATAACCAATTTACTGAATTACAACTACAGCAGGCGGAAATAATAACAAATACATAAATAAAAAAGGAGAACATTTTGATCAAAAGCACCGACTGATTTTTTTTGTCATGAATACAGTATTGTGTGAATGTGATTCATTCATAGCCCTCAGCCTGGACGCTAACAATTGCACAGAGCTACAGAGAAAGAGCCGTCTGGCTTGTATCCTCAGCATGGCAGGCTGCCAAGTCCATCTGACCGGCTCCTGGACTACACAGCCAGGGAGTCGGTTGCTCAGCAGAGCTCTAATAGCACCCTACTACCACAAACACACAGTTGAGTGTCAGACCGACTTCATTCCCTGAAACCTCTGCTCTCCTGCATTTTGTTGCACCCCCCCCCCCCCCCCCAACTCGTGACCTGTGACCCATTTCCAGGAGCCAACTTCATTCTGACTCATTTCTTAGCATGACCGCGGCTAGCTCCTCTCAGGAAAGTATTCACTAGCGGCCCTCTTGTTTCCTGCTGTAACCCTCTTCACGAGCCACAGAGCTGGAGCTCCGTTCGGCACATTTCATGGCACTCCAAAAAGGGCCGCTCGGCCGCCCCAAACCGGCTGTCTGAAATTGAATCCAGCGGAGAGCAGGGTGGTCCTGGTCGGGCCCTGCAGAGTATTACCGTCCACACTGGCGTCGTCCACTAGGATGATCTCCTTGAGGAGCACGGCGGGGGAGGTGTGCAGGACACTGTAGACCGTCCGTAGGAGGGTACTCCACGCTTCATTGTGAAACACAATTATCACACTGGTGGTTGGCAAAGGGGGGCATCGCTTGAACGTTTGCTCAATACATCTGCGGGAAGAAGGGGACACAGATAGTGAGCACAAAGATCCAGTGTCCTTTATAGTTCCCGAGCAGCACAATAGCCTGCGGTTATTACATCAGAGAGGTCCCCTCCCATGTGGGGTGTCCATTTCAGCTGTGACACGGCATGTGTGGCAGCCTTTGAAATGCCCAGCCATATTAACGGTGGGAGACTTTGTAAATTACCCTATTAAAATAGTCGGAACATGGACAGACTGGGTTAATTAGCCAAACATAACTGTACTTCTTCTTGAACTGGCCGCATCAACTGGGCAGGCATACTGAAACAATGTTTCAGTGAGAGAGAAAAAGCTCCCTGTGGTTTTTGAGTGAAATTTTCCCCCAGTAACCAATAGCAAATATTATAGACTTGTTTTGGTTAGACAGGCATTTTTGTTGGAAACAATCTATACCATATCTCCTTTTCCTTCTGCGGTTTTTCCATACGTAGCTGTGGTTACATTTTGAGCCAGTAAGACAGTTTTAAGCGCATATAAAAAAGGAAACTGATTCACCCTATACTCACTGAAGCTATATTTAACTCCACTAGGTGGAGCAAATCTGTGGCTCCTGTGCACCAATAGATCAAGAATATTTTCAAAAGAATCACATGGTAATTGAAAGGTGACAACATTCACTGGATGGCATGAATCCCCTGTTCTAATCTTATTCATGTTGAATAAGTGGTATTCTCAAGTTACGTCTAGGAAGGTATGGCAAACTGTTCAGCTATTGTGAAAACACACAGCAAAACCGTGAATGTTAAAATTAAATGAACACTGGAACCTTGCGTTACAATTTCTATACTTTCAGGGATTCAATTAACACACTAAGGATTTTATGGAACGTTATTGTTATTTGTTTTTTTATCAAGGACATACTCTGGTGGTCTGGTGTCGGGACCCAGGTCTCTGCTTAGGGAGATGCGGTCACTGGCATACAGGTTGAAGCAGTGCTTCTCTTCTCCCCTCTCCTTCTCCTTCTGCTCAGTCGGAGTCAGGGAGTCCGTGTGGAATGGCTTCCCAGAAGCCCCGGGGTCACGGGGGTTCTGAGGCGGACGCAGCAGGGCCGGCCTGAGCTCAGCGGCGGTATAGTGGCCCGGCACACAGGACAGGCCCTCTGCATTGTCCTGCTGACGCACCGGGGCTCTGATCTGCATCTTTGGCATTGCGTCCCTTAGGTTATTGACCGCTCCCATCACCATGCCCACCACGGCATCCCTCTTGACGGCCATCTCTTTCAACCACGGCTCCTCCTGTGGGCTTTGGCTTCCCACCTCGCGTTGTATGAAGAACAAAAAAGTGACAAAGACGATGGCCACTACCGCCAGTTTGAGTGTGTGCAAGCGCCTTCGGAGGACTCTGCGAAGAGTAGTCATTCTTCTTGCAATGAGTGGAGCTTGTTTTACATCAAGACTTGATTTCACCTGCAATAAATTGACAAATTATCAGGTCTTTACTAACAGCTATACGTAGACACATACACACACACACACACACACACACACACACAAACTAAAATTAAGTGCAGCGAGAGAGACAGGATGCCATTGAGAATACTGTGTCACGCAAAACCTCAGTTACACATTCAAGATAAACATTCATAACAATAAATTGATTTACAGCAGTCATGGACACCTCCGGTGAGAACTCAAAGGAGGTAATCACTTTTGTTTTGTTGTGGTAGCACTATTGTACAGTTCTATCCATTCAACAAGTTCTGTAGCCTAATCATATAGTGACAAAAGGAGGAAGACCACATACCATTAGACTTCATAATGACGCAGGAAACGTAGGGTTGTTTAAAAATCCAAAGAATAACATCCTGGCTGTTTTATTTTGGGCAACTTATTAAGTGACTCTCTTTCCCTTTCATGGATTCCAGAGCGTCCGTGTCGCTTTGCGCTGCAGTGCTCAAATCTGTGCAGAGAAGACTTCCGTCTCTGTGGATCCAGGTGCGCTCCTCTCTCTCTCTCAGGTACCTCACAGGGAGGAGGAGACAGACAGGAGACCCTCTGGCGCGCGTGCGTACAAAGGGTCTCTCTGCTTGTCAAAATGAGGCAGGCATTGTGGAAGCGTTATTTACGCATTTACGCACAGTGGCTTTCAAACCTTTTCTGGTCAAGGATCCAGGATAATAACTAGCGTACACATCCCAAAATGCACCCAAAAGGGTCCGTTTGGTTCCATCATGTGCACTCTCTGTTATATAGACCCGTGAGTTACCCGTAACTGATCTCGAACATGCATGAGTGACAGAGTCAACTTCAAGAAAGACAATTTTGTAGACAATTACCCACAAGCCAGTTTTGGTAGTAGGTAGTTAAATTTCGTTCGTTTTCATTGTCCAAATGTAGGCTAACTGCTGTACAGAATATGGTTGGGGGAGACCATGTGGAGAGCCCAAAATTTTTCCAAGTTTGATAATTTAACTACTAAAATGACCTGGGGGTTGTCTGAGGCAGCCTGATATTAGAAACTGTGTTCTCCGCGGGATGTCTGATCCAATAAGAGTGTCGATTCTTTAAATAATAGGATTTGTGCACCCAGCCATTCACTGGGACAGTTGCTGGGTTACAAATAGCAGAGGAACGCACCCTATAGCCTACCTCACACACGGCATGCAATCAGGCTTAAGCGAAGACTATAATCTCCAAACTAAATAAAAGTATATAGCCCAACTCGTCTGACGGTGATTAGTGTAAGTTTAACAGCAAGCACGTTTTATAAAAGTATGTGGATAAAAGTCAGGGTCTAACAAAAGTTTAATTCAAGTCGAGCGTCATTTCAGTGGAATGATATTAACTGCCATAAAAGTTAACTAGGCATATGTCAAAATGCCGTTCTATTCAAGTTGTCGCGTTTGTTCATTAATTAGCCTATTATTGAAGTAAGAAAAGCTGACACTCACATTGGACCAGTCAAGTTTTTATCCCATCGTCAGGTCGGCCAAGGTGCGGTGCCAAATGGTATTCATAAGGAGTTCGGTGCTTGAGGCAGTTGAGGGGGTAAAGAAAAGACGTGGAGTCCGAAGACATTCGGGTGAAGCCTGCTCGGGTGCCCAGTTTGAAGTCCTCTATAGCCAAGGGTTTACACAATGACTCCATGTGCACGCAGCGGCTGTGCTCTCCAGTCTCCACAACCACAAGTCATTCTCCATGTCAGGAAAATCATCCTTCCCCCCCCCTCTCTTTTTTGTACCATACCATCAGCGCAAGGGAGCAATCTAATGTCCAATAGACTACCGTTTTCAAACGAGCATTATATGGACATTCATTATTCTGATCGTGTCCACTCCTGCACGTGTTCACACATTTGCCAACTGGAGTGTGTCAAACGTGACGTGTTTAATGAATGAGGCTGACAAAAATGGGCTGATGCACACTTCTATACTCTAAGGATGCACACAACATAAAAAGAGTAAGACCAACATATCTTTTAACTGTTTTCAAATGCCTATAGGCTCATTGACAGATAATTTATTTTGAAGTTCACCATAGAATGAGCAACTGCACAAATGTCACCATATCACTAGCTAACCAGGTCCAGAAACGCTAACCAAATGGACCATACTCTCAGAGAGGGGGTCCTAATTGCAAATAAAACATTTGAGAACCACTAGTTAGACTCCTAATGTGCCATAGTGACAATAGTGTCAAACAATATGATCAAAATAAGAACATAATAGGTGTGAACGGTGTAAAAACTAAATCTAGAATTTGCCACTCTTTGCCATGTCCGGACATATTGCTTCTTTTAGAATATCTTATAATGTAAAATAGGTATTCTCAAAAGAATTGTCTTGATTACGATAAAGTATAAAATGGTCTATATCAACTGCCCAAATCACTAGAAATAATAATAAAAATGTCTGGTTTTGAAGGGCATGTCCCCGGAGCCATAATGTCTGGCCAAGCATTGGAACCCCCCAAATCTAAAATTCTAGAAATGCATTAAAAAGACCACGAGTGTCAAAGACCAAATGCAAATATTTTTGATGACTATGTTAATTCATTGTTTATTAATTTCATTGTAAAACAGATTATTTGAATTTGTCAATAAAAACCGGACCGAGGTGAATATATATTCAGGTCCAATTCCCCATGGGGGCCGAGATCCTTGGTTCAATTCCTCATTCCTCATGGCCCTGGCCCGTCGGCCCCCACAGACTCTACGTCACTGACACACACACACACACACACACACACACACACACACACACACACACACACACACACACACACACACACACACACACACACACACACACACAGGAAACAAGTCCCCAGGACTTTCTTTTTGTTTTCCTTTTAGCCTTAATGTCTGAATGTACCATTCTACCATTTCTCTCGCTCCCTCTCCCTCCCTCCCTCTCTTCAAGTTTAAGATCGTAGAGCACCACGTGCTTTGTCCAATATGTCTTTCCTCATCCTTGGATAATTTGGGTGAGCATCCAAAACCTTCAAAGAGAAACACATAATACACAGTATGAAGAAAAATATACATTCAAGACAATACACTTAATCTATAAATCACAGTGGTTCTCAAAATGGGGTCCAGGGTGTTCCAGGGGTTCTCCAAGGAAAATGTCTGACAATATTGTTAACCAAATGGACCCTTACACGACTTTAACTCTTGGAATTACACTCAGTTATTGTGGCATGTGGCCTAATGCATAGGCCACTCATATATTTTATCTTTTTATTACAATGTTTGAGAACGTTTGTTTCACTCACCTTGTGACACACATCTATGGCATCAACATGCCTTTTTGCTTTCAAGTAATTAAAAGCAAGTTTGTACCCTGAAATAAATATACATGTTGTGTATTAGAAATGCATGATCAATGATAATCATTTTCAAATTTCATAGATTTGGACATGCTAAGCATTTCAGATAATTTTGTTTTTTGACATACCAATGGTTGGGTTTGTCCGATTACCGTATTTCCATGCCATTTCATAATTGAGTGCAGCATCTCTGAATGCCTGCTCCTTTTCCATTATATAGCCCATATATTCATAGGCTTTACAGCATGACTGGGAAAAGAGTACATAAGAGTACATACTTTATGTACTGTATGTATGTATGTATGTATTTGGTTAAAATGGGTAGGGTTTAAAAAAAGGCAAAAGCATGCTCTGTTGCACTGGCCTAAAAGTGGGTCCTTAAAAACTGCTTCAACTTCTGAGATGCATGTATGTAGGTATGTATGTGTGTATGTATTTAAAAGGGGGGCTTTTTTGTAAAAATCCCAGCCCACAATACCTTCATATATTTAAAAATAATTCCAAAATAGGGTTACCAGTGAAGGGCAACCTGCCTATTCACTGGGGACTATGCAAGGCAGAGGCGTCCACCCCCCTGGGTCCAAGTTAGACTAGACCGCATACCTAAATGAATGTATGTATGTATGTATGTATGTACAGTATGTGTTATTTTGCAAATAACCATAAACTTGCACAACAGATATTCAGTCTTAAGTTACCACCATTTATTTATTCACCTTGTTATGACGGAGGCATCTCTTCAAGAGGTCCCCAGCCATGTCATATTTCCCTGAATGGATGTAAATGTCTGCCAGGAGCAGCCAGCTCTTCTCAAACTCATCCGCGTCAACGATGCTCCAGTTCATCTTAGCTATGCGCTTCAGCTGGTTCCTGGCTCTAGGAGTCTGTTTCAGAATCATGTAAGCGGTCGCCATAGCCAGTAGCGCTGGCACATGGTCTTTCTGAAGTGAAAACAACTCTGGTTAGATCTGCTGTCATGTAGAACACACACATGTAGAATGAAGGCACTGGAGACAGTTATAGCCTTTATCCAGCAGGGTGAAGTAAAAAAAAAACGTTGTTTTTACTTGCGCCCTGCTGAATAAAAGGCTTTGAGTTTGCTCCAGTCCCTTCATTCTACCTGTTACCAGTCCTGCCCCTGAGATGCACCGGACCAGCCTATAACAGGCTTGAGGGGCGCGGCGGGACCCCCTTGTACAGTTTGTAATATATTTGCAATGAAATAAGAGATTGTAATGTTTCACTTCTAAGGAAAAAACTATGTAACGTTACGTTATAGCAATGTTTGGCATTATACAAAGAGCTTTCCAGTTGGGAGCTTCTGAAATCAATTAGGACAGCTCAACCAACAGGGTCTGGGATAATAATCCTGTAATGAGGGTATATTTCATCACTGTCGGGTAGAAACCTTGTACTGCCAAATTACATCAATTACACACCCAATGAAGCCTTCCGTCAGTCATCAAATTATTGGCTTAGGAAAGCAACAAAAACAGAAATATCTGTATGAATTCAAGGCTTCATGGGGTGTGTAATTGATAGAAAATAAGTAAATGTTTGGGTGAACTACTGATCTACAAGCTCACAACTCATTGCAAAGAAAACTCTCCAAGACGCTAGTTGAAAATGGTTAAATCTGTCTGAATGAAATGATGATTGATCATGATTGATGATACTGAAATGATTGTCTAATGAAAATAACAACATTGGATGGGAGGGAAAACACACATCACAGCTGTCACCTGATCCTGTAGGTTTACACTCTATATAACATACGACGTATTAGACCGTTCTTCACCCAGGACAGGAGTCAGCCCAGCTCCTAATCCAGACAACAGTCTTGTCAAAACTTGATTATTGTAACTCCCTCCTTACTGGCCTACCAGCATGTGCACTTAAGCCTCTCCAACTGATCCAAAATGCCGCAGCTCGCTTGGTCTTCAACCAGCCAGAATTCTCACACGTCTACCCCCTTCTCCGCTCCCTCTATTGGCTCCCGGTCGCTGCCCGCACAGAATACAAAACTCTGATGCTGGCATTCAAAGCAACCAAAGGTATGGCTACCCCATATCTTGCAAATATGATCGAACCCTACAAACCCTCCCGTGCACTCAGATCAGCCAACGCAGGGAAGTTGGAAGTACCTTCACTAAAACCGCCGGGACAACGCTCCACACGTCCCAAACTCTTCTCCCTTCTGGCTCCAAAACTATGGAATGCACTTCCCATTACAATCCTCCTCCACCTTTTCAGACTCCATCATGGCCCGTAGCACTTACCCTAGCCTAGCCCCTTAGATAGCACTTTATGTAGATTTAGATAGCATTTTATACAGACATATAGCATGTTAAGCAGACAGCACTAGAATTGCATTTCATGTAGTCATAGCACTTTATAGTATATATGTATAGTATTGTATGTATAGTTTATATGTATAGTTTAATTATAGAGATATTCCACTGTTACGTTCTTAGCTTACGCATGTTTCATGATAACTACTTTTTGTCTCCACCAGGCCGAAGGCCTAGGGGGAGAGTATGTTTTGCACTCCGTCCGTCCGTGTGTCCGTCCGTCCGTCCGTCCGTGAGCAGCTAATCTCGGCCACCGTTAACCCGGTCGATGCCACATTTTGCACACACACTCCCTGGATGCCAACGATGAACCTCTGCCCCAAACTTTCCAGAACGGCCTGTTATAGCGCCACCAGGAGGCCGCTTTGTGCAAAACAAGTTTTTGCACAGTACACCTACAGATTTTGTCCAAACATCACGCAAAACTGAAGTCGAACCCACAGCTGTTTTTGTATGATAAAGGGGGAGGGGTTAGGGGAGGGGATGATATTGTCGTGGTGTATTTCGATTGGGCCTTTTGACTCAAAGGCTTTCAAAGCTTTCAGGAAGAAACCAAAAATACACAGGGAAGACATATTTCAATATTCTAACCTCACCTGGGGGTCTGTTAGAGTAATGTTAATGCCATAGACACATACAAAAAAGAAAATACAAAAATCTCTGCATTCCATCTTGAACACAGGTTATTTTTTCTATTTCCATGAAAAGTAACTGTGGACAATGGACATACAAGGTTTCAGCTCGAGTGACAATTTGCACAGAAGAATGTGATGTAATCACGTGCGCCATCTGGAGTGTAGACTACTTACCTCATTGTTTGCAATCTCTGTGAAAACATTGAGCGCTTTTTCCACGTTTGCCTTCTGCTTAGTGGCCAGCAAGCAGTAGTTCTCCAGGATGCGGAGCTGGACATGTCCGCCGGGCGTCTGCGGCTTTAACTCTTTCAGAAGCTTCTCCGCAGTCCTGACAGCGAGCTGTTCTGACTCCTGCTTCTCTGTGGAGTTCCTATGCAGAGGCAAACATGAGGCATAAGACGCAACTTCACAGCATCACCTAGAACACAGAGCTTTAAGTATATTTTGTGTTTCTCCGTCTATTGCTCAAGTCTACAGGACTGCATATAAATGGCCCAAATGAACGTAAATAACTTAAAATAACTGGATATTGGCCGATGTGCTGAAACTCACCCAATGTCACCGTCTAAGTTCTCAAATACTTCTCCTCCCACAGTGTCATTGTCGGGGTTTAGGCAGATTTCAATCATGTTGTACACCGCATTCTGGCCCCAGTCATTGTCTTTCCGGGCCTTGTTGAAGTGTCGCAGGCCATCATTAGGCTCTCCTGTATACCTAAACAGTGAGTAAATGGTGCGTTTGGTAAATGGTGCAATAATAGCGCTTTTATCCAAAGCGCATTACATAGATTGTGCATTACATTCACCCATTCATTCACACATTCATACTCTGATGGCAGTGGAAACCGTGCAAGGCACCAACCTGCACATCAGGAACAATAAGGGGTTCAGCGTCTTGCTTAAGGACACTTCGAACAAATCTGGGGGAACCCAGGATCGAACTGGGAACCGCAGTCACTCTACCCCTGAGCCACTCCCACCCTCAGTGTACCGTTGAGTTTGCTACAGTTTATTTTATTATTTTTGTCTCTTGGTGCCCATAAGTTTTGAGTTGGCCACTTAATTTTATCTAGTTGACCAACTGCAGGCTTTGAATTGTGCTGTGGGTACAACTTCAATCAGCGGATGCCAGACAGATAGGCCCATAATAACCTTCTGAGAAATCAAAACTGCTTTGGATTGATGGCTTTACCACAGATAAAGTCCCCTGCAGTAGTTAAAGCCGGGATCAAACTTGGCACGAGAACAATGTTTTTCCGCCATGTCCAGAAACCTGGAAACTTCCTCCAGCTTCCCAGCTCTCCTAAGCAGGTCGATTAGACGTGACAGTGTTTGGTAGTTGTCTGAAAAAACAAAGTTACAATTGGTACAATTCATTTTCAGGGCAGATTTAATCGGCAGTGCATATTATTAACACAGTGTTTTCCCAAAGTGGGGTCCAGGGACCCCCAGGGGTCCTTGAAGGCTGTCCAGGGGTAGTTAAGGCTGTCCAACGTAGTTAATAATAGTATCACAGTCAGTTGTATCACTTTAACCCAATTTTACTTTTTAATTATACTTCGGCTATTCAAAAATAGCTAATCTCACAGCTTCTCTTATGGGCGTTGCTGAAACAAAATGTGGTCAGTGGCTAAAAACACATATCAATTTGACATGAATATGTTTGAGAACCAATGTATGAAAAGTCTTTCAAGTTGTCCTCTTTTGTTTAGAGACCATGGGCCCTGGTCTCACCTGGTTTGCGCTCCAGGAGCTGCTGGAAATGGAAAACCGCCTGTTCATAGTCCTGCTTCCGGAACATCAGGTCAGCCATCATCTGAAGACATAGATGACAAAAGAGCAACAATCAAAACTTGACAGACAAATATATAGAATAGATTGATAAATAGATAAGAGAGGTACAGCACACACACACACACACACAGACACACACAGACACACACACACACACACACACACACACACACACACACACACACACACACACACACACACACACAACAAACCAGTGTGGCATCTTCATTGAACTGGTCATTCTTCAGAATGACGCTGCACTGCTGCTGGCAGGCGTCCACCTCGTCCAGCGTGAGATACAATCGTGCCAGTTCCAGCATCACCTAGAAAAGAAACAGGGCATTCATTCAACTGAAGAACACGTTGTTTTTTTCCCCGTTTACTATCAGAGACAGTGGGTTGTTTTCCGGTCAAATTAACTGTGCTTTGTTTCCCTAATTCGTAAATTCATAGTCAGAAACCTCGTTATCTCCATATTTCTCCCTGTTTTTTTTCATAAATTATGCCCTACTTACTCATAAAGCAGTGTTGTGCAAAATAGAAAAACTAGCCGATCTATAAGCTCACAGCGCATCACGATGCAATGTGTTGTGGATCTGCAATTTATTTTATTTAAAGTGGAAGGAGTGAAAAGTATTAACAAAAGTGTGTGACTAAATAATAACTACATTGGATCCATTGGAACACACATTCTTTTTTCCATTTCCTGCAAAGTAACGGATTTGGACATAAAAGGTTTCCGGCCAACGTCGACGATATGCATTTGTAGCAAGCTTACATGCTTGACTCTTGCCTGAATTGAATGGTCAATCACATAGGACTAAAACCACAACACAGGGATAAGACTTTTAAAAAAAGGTGCCAGGGCTTGTCCAGTACAGCTGCAGTCGGGACACACAGGATGTTTTTTGATTCAGCTGCACTGACCTTGCGATCACTCTCACAATACACAAGAGCTTCTTTGTAGAATTTGACTGCTCTCTCATAGCCTCTCTGACTCGTGTAGTGTTTAGCGATCTCGGCGCAGATCTCGGCGGCGAGTTGCCTCTGCACAGGGACGGCGTCAGGCTGCTCCAACTGCACCCGCTTCAGTACCTTGGCCTGCACGTCTCGGGCCTGTGGTGATGGAACAAATACTGAACCACAGTACTTGAGTCAAAGTACAGTCCTGCTCAAATATTACTAAACTAGGCAGTGTAAGTGAAGGTAAAATGTGTACTTGAGTACTTGCTAAAAAATAAAACTTACCATATTCAAAAGTACTTGCTTTTAGAAATGCTAAGTATTCAATAGTACATGTGAACGTATAAATATGCCATTATCACAATATTTGAAATAAGGCTTAAGTGGAGTCAAAAGTACAATATTTGTCTTTGAAACATAGTGGAGTGAAAAAATACAAATACTAAAGTAAAGCAGTAAATACTATAGAAGTAAAGTACAGTACAGTATTCAAGTAAATATACTTTGTTAATGGCAAAGACACAACCTGGATTCAACTGGTGATTCTTGCCAAACAATTTGAGCTGAACATTTTGAGCACTATATGAGCCTGTCAGAGAAGCGGGTAATCTGGAGATACTTACTTTTTGGAGAGAAAGTAAAGCTTCTTCGTTTTTGCCAACCTTACTTTGGATTTTTGCTGACAGGACCAGATAACGACAATCATCTGTGAGAGCTGGCAGTTCATTCACTGCATAGATCAAAACATAAAGCAAACATTAAGCCGGAGTTATACTTTGTTGTGCATCGCGGTGTGCACTTAAATGGCAGATCTACAAGCTCATACTGCCTCAGTACAACAGATTGTGTAAGTGTAAAGAAAAAAAGACACAGTATTAAGATCACCATTAGAATAACATAAAAGTAGTATGGCATGGAACATCTCATTTTTCTAGAAAGCCATTACAGATGTTTTGATTTGTTTTACAAAATTCACAGTAGTTCAGCCTCGGGTCGAAATTGCATTGTCTTTGTATCCAGATGTTTATACGTATATACATGCTTGATTTGCATCATCACAAATGTGCAAAAGCCATTGCGGGTGACTCAGTCGTTCCGTGACTTTGTTTGCCACGTCTAAAGCCAGAGAGCTCTGTCTAGAATGCTCACTGTAAACATTTAACCACTTTGAACCCTTGCATTTTTTCTGGGCATGTCATAATAGGTTATCGTTTGGTGAAAATAGCAGACCTAGCTTGTTGTGAGCTTGTAGAAAGGCTATTTTGGCTTCGAGATTTGGGGCTCCATTTTAATCAGTGCCCTTACCCACTGATGCTGCCCGCAATTACGGGTAGGGCAGCTTGCACTGTCCGTAAATTGTATTTTCGTGCAGCGCTACCCGCTATCCATTAAGCCGACACCATTATTTGCGCCTGGAGGTATGGCCGTGGGCGTGTTGGCACATTTTCCCCAAAATTGCTATTTTGGCCACACACATTTGGGAAAGCGCATAGCGGAGTTTAAAAGCACCCGGCCGTAAGCCGTAATGTCAAATCCTTTTGGTCTAGAGCGGCGTGACTGCAGCAATGGACTGCTTCAACGGACAACATCTCTACATATTCTCCACACATCTGTCATTGCAATTTTCCTATAATCAGCAGAAGTGAGTGGCAATTCCTTGTGTCCATTGTGTTTATATAATTGTCTATTCAAAGAAGTTATTTGATTTGTGCCGTGCATTGTGCCGTGCATTGTTTCATCACTCCATTACGCAGAAAAAGATTAATGGATTACAATAATATAAAAATCCCCATAATCAGTAACTAGGCATAATGTAACGGGTAGCAGAGTTATTTTAGGGATTTAGGCTGGTATCCAAAATAGAAACTTTTGCAGGGGAACACCCCTTCCCCAATGCTAAATCCCAAAATAGTGGATTTAGGGACTTCGAAAGGAAATAGAGCCCTTGGTGTAAAAGGGGAACAGGAGTGGGGTTAATGATAGCACCCTTGGAGACCCCGTTCAATGAAGTATATAGGGTGTTAAGTTAAAATTTAGATGTCTTCTAAATCCTGACAGTTTTCTGAAAAACCTAGTTTTCTATGTCAGTGGTTCTCAAACTTTTTCCATGCCAGAATTATCTGCATTTGGCCGCAGACCCACATCAGAAAATAATTTGTTCCAGGAACCCCCCAGAAGCAAATATTTGAGTTAAAAAGCGAGGATCTGCTATTTTTCAACAGCTAAAGAATAAAATAACGGTTAAAGTGGTTAAAAGCTAAGGTGCCATAGATGCGTGCAGCGACACAGCGTCCTCAGGTCTAAATGGTTTTAAGTGGTTAACCTTGGTCATGTGCCAGAGCCTCGTGTAAAACTCTCTCACAGCGCTCATTCTGCTTCAACTTCATCAGCAGCTCGGCGAGGTCATAGCGCAGGAAGTTCTGCTGCTCAGTCCGCAGGGCAGCTTCGTAGTAATTGATGGCCTGTGTGAAGTCAACAGCAACTCTGTGTCAACATTGATCTGCGTCGCGGACAGACCTGGAGTCTTTTAGGGGCAAAGCCACTTTGGCCTTTGGTGCTGTAAATCTTCTGAGAGCAGAGGCCAAATACCAGAGCAGCGAGCAGGGTCAAGTAAAACAATTACTTGCATTAACAAACCATGAAAATAGTTTAAGTGTTACAGATTATTTAATTTTTAATACGTAGTATGAAATAAAGGTTCATGGTTCTACTTCGATGTTCAACTTTATTGTCAACAATATCAATCACAGATTAAAAGGCAATTGAATTTCATTGTGCGCTAAACCTCACACACCTCACAGTCTCAAGATGTTGGGCATTAAATCCTCAATGTGATCAGTGTTAAAACTGAACTGCATAATTAAAATCAATATTAAAAACCTAACTACATGAAGGTGAATAACAGAAGCGGTCAGCATATAGATAGCAGCATAAATAAATAATTGAATAAAAATATGTTTGGATTTTCCATTGTGCCATTTTATTTCACTTTCACTTGTTTGCCCTATAGTTGTTGCCCGATAACAATTCAAAATCTCAACAAAAGACTGATGTTTAAAAAACATATTAGAGCATATCATTTTTGAGGGGCATAAGGCCAAACTTAGAGGCATGGCAGCCATGGCCTCCATGAAACAGATTTATCTGCTGTGCAATGCATCACAAACCTTGACGTAGTTGTGGGTCTTCACAAGGGCTTTCCCAATCTTGCTGGCTAAAGCACCGTCCTTTGGATTCTTCTTCAGAGCTTGATCATAGATCTCTATGGCCTTCTCCGGCTAAGGACATTTAATTTATTTCATTTAATTCTGATGTGATTTGTTTTTGCAACACCAGAAACTCTGACAGATCTTCCTTTCCCCGTAAGGAGATGAAGTCACAGCATGTTGTTGGCTTCATCTTACTCTAAATATTATTAAAAACATACTACATTTAGACATCTATACTACTCAAAATCTCCCACTCACCTCTTGAATGTTCATGTAAGCATCGCCTAGCAAGAGATATGTGTGAGGGCTGGGCAGCTTCTCCACCATTTCTCTGGGGAATAGAATGACACACCGCATTGACCACATTCACATAGCCACCATCTAAATATGGCCTATATGAGTTAAATCCTGACATTGCACCATTTCATTATACAGACACGCATCTTCCCTGGATGCTTGATTACTTAAGTAGTGTCTCGGTGTTGGAATGCCTGTGAACATAGTCATACTGTAAGTATGAAGGGGACTATCTGTACACTTCTACCAGCATTAGAGGCACCATTGCAAATGTCGCCTTTGTTTACTGTGATCAGCTACAGTTAAACTTTTCGCTTACATTTACTGTAAAAACGTGAACTTTCGCAATCTTTTCATACTATAGGCTGTGGATGTGATGTAGGTAGAGCATGGCCAGGTGTAGGGGATGATCAGGCACAATAAACCGCTAGAAAAAGATAAATGGCTGCGAGTATCATTTGACTGCCACCTGGCATTATGCCATAGGGCCCGGGGGAAGATTAAAGCTGCATACAGGATTCAGACAAGTACACCTACTTCAACAATACTCAAAAAGTGTACCAACCACATTTTATAGAAAACATTGTTTTTGCACGCAAATTGGAAATCCCAATGCCATTGGAAAGTGAGGAGGTGGTACTGTACATGAGACCACATACGGGTGCTAAAATGTGATAAAGTGAACTTCTTTAGGAGCTACTTTGCAGTGTGCAGACTTAAACTTACAAACAGAACCATATTTTGTGACACAGGGTACGCTAACAGTTATAGGCACAATGACAGGCTTATAGGCACAATGACAGGACGTCTGCTCAGGGCCCACTTAAGGTCTGCAATGACATCATTTATGTCTGTGCGGGACCTGCGGACACTCGTCTGCATCATTTGTTAGTGACTATGAAATGGACGGGCCTGAGTTTAAAGATTCCCGCTCACCTGTAACAGCTGGCATAGAGGCGTTTATCTTTCCTGTGATTCAGATAAATCTCTGCCATTTTCTCCTTGGCTTGTATGTAGTAGGGCTGCTCTGGAGTGATGTTTCTGAGCATAGTCAGCGCTAGCTCTGTGTCACTGCGCAGCAGGGCCAGATCGGCGTTGGCAATGGTCACGCGCAGTTCCTCAGGGGTGCCTGAGAACTCGTTGATGGCATCCTGCATCACCTTGGCTGCTTCATGCTGAAATATAATTCTTAGTGCTATTTCAATTTATGAGTCTCTCAGCGCTTTTTGAAAAAAGACATCTAGTGGACACATGGCCTAAACCGGTCTTAACTCAGCATAACTGTATGAGCTAAACCTCGTTAGCTATGGCCTAGTGTGACACAAGACTAGGAGTGATCTTTCTTGACCTGAAGACATTATTTATCCTCGTCCTATTGATACAGTGTGTCCTAGAAGTCTGAATATTCCAAGATGCCACTGTACGCTGGTCTGGTATTTATTATACCGGTAGTTATTATGAGTACAGCTTAGTTTTGTGGTGTGGGTCCCTCTAATCTATGTATATAAATATGGTCTGATACCTGCTTTTATTTTAGGAGTGCAGCTCTCATACTGTACCTGTTCTCCATTGAGCCAGAGGGCCTCGGCTAACTCCAAAAAGACAGACACACAGTCGGCGTGGCTCAGCTCAACCTTCTTGCTCTTGGACTTGGATGAGGATCCAGCTCTACGGACCCCTGGGAGACTCATGACCATCTGCAAGGTCTGTATGGCCCCCGGCAGTTCACCCATCTTCTTCTGGGCCTGGGCCTTGATCAGGTGGTACAAGGGGTGTTCTCGAACCTTGGGTGGAAGAACACATAATTATCCCTTTTTCACAGCCAATGTTGTACTTTCAATCCACCTCCTGGGTAGACATGACACTCATACACTGTAGATAATACTGCACTCTAATTCCAGTGGTTTTTAAACTGTTCTGTTTGACTTGCCCAAAGTGCTCAAAAGGCAAGTCAAAACCTGTAACCTGTATTCATATCCATATGCTATATCACATGTTTATTGGCCAGATAACGTAATAAGTTTAACCATTTAGGTTCCAGTGGTTTTCAAACTTTTCTCTCTAATTCCAGTGGTTTTCAAACTGTTGTTTGACTTATTTTAGTTTTTTTATTAGTTTGACTTATATTAGCACTCTCTGTAAACTTATATTTTATTTGCTAAATAAAAGTTTAACCACTTGCTATTCCATACAAATTATTCCATACAAATTATCAAAAGTTCCCAAAATGCCAATCTACATGCTCAAAATGGACTAGATCGCAACACGTCACATCACGATGTGTGTGGGAGCCACTGTTATATTGCCATGAAGTGTCACTTGGATTTCTCTCTTACCTCAAAGTTGTAGCTGAGGCAGAGTTCAAGAGACTGGGAGCACTGTTTAAAGTTTCCTTGTTGCAGGTGAATCTGGGCCATGAGTAGGTGAGCATCGGCATGAGAAGGACATTGGTTCAGGCAATGTTGGAGACTGCTCTGAGCAGCATCAATGTCACCTGCAACACATCCACTTTACAGCTCAAATAGGGCTTCAACTATTGCTATTGTCTTAGCAATTATACTGCCTGCTTTTTTGATTAATCAAATAATCTCACATTTGTCTAATAATTGTCTTTGTTTTTTATATCAATGATTCGATGTGAAATCAACTACCGGTAATCAACTAAATTGGTAGCCTCGGAAACCCAGACGTTTTATTTCCTGGAAGAAAACTAAATCGGTGACAAGCAAGAAAAATGAAAATAAATTATTAACTGCTTGTAGATCTGCTATTGTCGCTCTTTTTTTAAATGTTTGAAATCTTTTTTATACAATAAGAGATTAAAGATTAAATCCATTAGTTAGATCAACTGCCTACAACCCTAGCTATGTCAACAGCAGTGCTATGAGGACCTTGGCTGGTGCCCTCATGCAGTGTCACTTTGACTGTGCTTGTACTTCATGGTACAGAGGCATCTCTAAGCCTCTCTAAACCTCCCAAAACAAGCTTGTGAGGTTACTACTAAAATGAAACCCCAGGTCTCATTTTACCCACTTTAGTATCCTGGGGGTGGCTAAGAGTGGAGGAGAGAGTATCTCAGCTCTCATTGTGTCTGGTCTTCCAGATCCTAGATCTGTTCCTAAGTACCTGCTGGGCTACCTGCCCAGAGTGAGGGATGCTCACGGGTACTCAACCAGAGGAAGTTCTTATGATCTAGTTCCCCCCAGTTTCAGGACGCTCAAGGGGAAAAATGCATTTTATTACACAGCCACTACTCTGTGGAATGCACTCCCTCCAGCCCTGACATCCTTAAATCATCTTGCAAGATTTAGGAAAGACCTTAATAAATCATGGCTCCATCTTCACACTAACTGGTCGTAGTTAGTTTCTGACCCGGTATAGCCCATCTCCCATGCTCTGGATTCTTAGGGTAAGGATTCTCTTTGTTTCATGGTTGTTTTGTTTGTACAGTATGTTTGTGTATAGTTTTATGTTACAATGACCACAATGGAAAAGAGCTCAGTCTTTGTCACTTTTTGTAAAACTTTTTAAAACTGCCAATAAAGTATTCTATCCATCCATTTATCTATCAATCTAAATCACACAAGAACACAAACGATAGAAAAGTCATCATTGCAGTGGCTTCTGTGCAAAACATAAAACAAAACCATATACCCTTTCTCTAACATTTAAATGCAATGCTCACCAGACAGAAATTTTACTTTGGCCAACAGAAATACGCCTTGCAGGAGACCTGGCACAATCTTGACCACGGTGTCCAACACGGAGGCACAGCGCTGGAGCAGGGGAGCGGGCGGCTGCCCCTGGGCTGGAGGCTGGAACAGAGAAATGATGCCGATGATGATTAGAACTGGAGCAGGGGAGCGGGCGGCTGCCCCTGGGCTGGAGGCTGGAACAGAAAAATGATGCAGATGATGATGACTGTTTCCCAAACGCTGGGTCGGGACCCATTTGTGGATCGCGGGACGCATTTTTATGGGTCCCTTTATTTTTGTTTCATACATTTTGTTTTTAATTATTAGTTCAAAATATTTTCAAAGAAAACATCCCCAAAAAAGCAAAACATTTCATGAATTAAAAACATAAATTTTCAGTAATGTCATAAAGAAATAAAACAAATATAAGAAAACAAATGTTTAAGAAGTAGTGAAACGAGCTGATCTACAAGCTCACAACGCAGCTCGCTCTAGACTGCTTCAATGCACTTGCATGGAGAAATAGATTACTTGCCGAACCCCCCCCCCCCCCCCCAACGACGTACTAATCCCCACTGAATATAGATGCTATTGCTATCAGACAGTAATTACTTTTAAAATGTAATCAATCATTCACCATAGTACTTTGTAGAAGACATAAAACTATGTCGGGGGTTGGGGGGGGAACAGTGGACTACTGATAAGATGTAACTTTACTGGCAAACATGATCTAACAGGATATTTCACTCCACTTTTGGGCTACTCAGCCTTATGTTAACACCCCAATACAGTTTTTAAGTTGCTTCATTTACCATTTCAATATTTGATATTCATTTTAATTGCCCCGCCCTCTTAATATACAAACCCATTGTAACTTCAAACTCCATTTTAACCATGATAGATTCATCAAAAACACCCAACCTTTTTCCTGGTGACTGATACTGAGAGGCCGTGGTTTTTAAATAAATATTTTATTTTGGAAGTCCAGTTCCAGGAGTCCACGCAAGAGAGTAAAGAAATATAAAATAATTATTTAAAAATAAATGAAAACAGCAAATGTATTTCTCAAATCCTATCTTTTGGCCCGACTGTTCACACTGCATTTGCAAGTGACCAGATCGGATCTGTTGCAGAACTGTGTTCAGACTGATTTTACACTAGCAGCCAAATCCAGCCTGAATTCAGATCTGTGCCACATCCAGATTGGAATCCGATTTGTTTAAATGAATGATCGATAGAGAACTGATGCATCACAACAACAGTCTAATGAGACCTTAGCTGGGCACAGTGCCAGGTACTCTTTGGTGATCTCCAGGAGGAAGTCAGCGTTGAGTTTCTCAAAGTACTCCACCCCCAGAGGCAGACCCTGCAGGGCCGAGAAGTGGGTGTCCACGGCATCGTTCAGTAAGTTGGCGATGTCCTCCTGAGGCCGCCGCCTTTTCACTGCAAGCACCGCACGCAAGTACAACAGCTCCTAACAGAACGAATGTGAACCAGTTATGATAGAAAAAATGCTTGTACTTCTCAAGACTTATGAGCATTCTATCATAATATGGTTGTTTAAGGAAACACGGGGATTAAGAGGAAAGGGCACGATTTGTGCTGGGAGAGTATGAGAGCAAGAGTGTCTGTTCTGTTTTTGTTTGTCTGTTTCTATTTGTGTGTTTGTGTAACTGCTTTGGAAATTGGAGGGGTAAAAGGAGTAGGCTACAGTACAGTAATGGACGGACAGGGGATGGACCGAGGGACAAAAGGGTGGGTGAGGGTAGGACGTTGACTGAAGTACTTATACCAGAGATAGGACACCAACACACAGTGACTGTGACAATTCTCCAAGGAAGGAAAGCTAAAGCCATAACACTGAAGACCTACAGAACCAGCTGTTGCTCATCCTCTTAGATGGCTTGACAAACAGTTTGACAATTACATTTTTTTAAATGAAATCATCATGAGCTGTAACCCATGAACAATTATCCCATTTTCAAATATTGTTCTTACCAGAGTGGTAAGAACAATATTTGAAAATAGCAATATTTAAATATAGGCCTTACCCCGGATTTTCCGATGGATTGTTGGATCTCTGTGAGGAATTCCAGCTGTTGCTCTGCGTCTTCTAAGTGCCCTTCAGTCAACTGGCAACGAATTATGCCTATGCAACAGAGGAATTGGTTTTTTTAACCACTTTAACCTGGGCATCCCTATTATAGACTGTAGAAAAGAATACCAGCACTCACGTTATTCTTTTCTACAGTCTGCATCTTCCAGAACCGTGCACCCGTGACATTATGACGTGGAATTACTCAACCGAGTGCTTGCTTTTGCTTTCATCCCTATTATAGGCAAGTCATTATAAGCAAACACTTTATAAATGCAATTACAAAAAATACATAATACAATTTTAATTTGTCAGTGTTAACACCTGGAACGCATCTTAGCTTTTAACCACTTTTATCCATTATTTTATACTTTAGCTATTTTTGAAAAATCGTGAAAATGTGTGCAAATCTTTGAATACAGTATATATTCTTTCACAGCGAACGTTTTAACTCAAATCTTTGCTTCTGGGGGGGGTCCCTGAAACAACATATTTTCAGATGGGGCTCCAGCAGCCAAATACATATTTGGGGTCCTTGACATGAAACAGTGACATAGCAACATTTTTCAGAAAACTGTTCGGATTTAGAAGACATTTGTAGAATCGGGTCCTCAGGTCTTAATGGGTTAAGCAGACAGCTGGATCATGTACCTGTCAAAGCAGAAACACTGGTCTCATCCAGTGTCATGGCTGTCTTGTACCACTTCATGGCCTCCTTGACTTTGCCTTGCAGCACCAGCTGGTAACCCAGTTCAGTGGCCAGGTCTGAATCGGCTGACGCCCGAGAAAAGGCTCTCTCCACCATCCTATGTGTCTGTTCAATCACTTTCTCATTCTGACCACACTATTAGGAATCAATCAGACACACAAAACATATTAAGTGCTAGAATGTTGTGCATGTGTGCCGTTTCCTTCTGATGAAGACTCTATGCAGGTTGAAATGTAAATGTTTTTGACCAGTTTTCCCCGCACAAGGGCTTTTCTAGTGCATCTCTTTTTTTCTTTTATCACAAAATCACAATCATAGACAAGCTATATAAAACTAGAGGATTGACGCATGCACCCCCACACCACAGAACATTCATTTCAATTAAAGTTGTTCACCCAGCGCATGCTGCCCCGGCCCGTAAGTATACACACTCCTTCCGGGTTTGGTCAACGGTGATTCAACAATAGAGCAGGCACACATGTGCACTATAGTTTCAAGCCATAGAAGCATGCAAAGCCGGACTCTAACGGAAACACAGTGTGGCATATTATCACCACATTTACAGCCTGACCATTTATGGGCATGTTGATTAGGTCTAGGTGGCGGTGTGATCATTTTGACAGCATATTTTGATTCAGTTTTAGTCTTTTGACTAAAATGTAATTTAGTTTTAGTCATATTTCATAGTCATCTGAAATCTACAAGCTATGAGCTTGTAGATCTGCTATTTTCAGAGTGCAACCAAATATGTTTGGTTGCGCTTGGGTGTTGCACCTGTCTTGTCTTTTAGTTCTACTCGATCTCTTCTCCACTAGTCCCTCCCTATCATTTTAGTCTGTTGATGAAATTGTCAATATATATTATATTTAGTCTTGGCTTTCATCATCAGTTTGCTTTTATTTCATTTGTCAGTGAAAAAAGGTAGTCGATGAACACTTTTCGTTATAGTTTTAGTCGACGAAATCAACACTGCCAGGTGGGCTTCAGACTTTTGTTGAAGTGAAGTGACTTAAAACAATGAAGCGTGTCTCACAGTGCGAGTGAAAGCCAAGGACATCCTGTAGAGGAGCTCAGGGTTGTGAGGTTCTAGAATCTCCAGGCTGCTGATGAGGTTTGACAGCTGTTTTGCTGCCTGTCAAGTGAGAGGTGGGGTATAAAGATTATTTCTCATCAATTAGCATCTGGATCAGAACTCAACACATGACAACTTAACTACTTCACATATTTCTATTCTGATCTCTATATAAGTGTTTGATGAATAATAAACATTATTACCTCATCAATATCACCGTCTCTACATAAAGAATGTAGTGCTAGCATCCTCAGAGCCTCCAGGTTGTTTTTATCCCTCTGTAAGAGCCTGAAATATTAAGCATAACATTAAAAATCCAATAATGGAACACCATCTTCGACAGATTGAGGCATATGCCTTTTATCATAGCTAATAGAACAATGGTGACTGCTGAGGTAGAGTCGTTTCATGATAAATTCCATGATCAGTTGAACATTTTTAATTAAATCTATGGAAGAAAGCACAAAAACTGGAAGGAAAGGATGTGCATTTTGCACAGCAGGCAATCCCTTCCAATTCCCAATACAATAGTGCACAGCAGGGATAACTATTAACTTTGCTCAAGATCTGTAGAATTTGGCTGCACCCGAGTGGTCACTCACCCTCAGGGGTCATCGCCTAGCTCTGGTCCATAGCGTTAAGGACTTCTCCTTAACGCTATGGTACTTCCAACTTCCTATTGGTAAGATCAGAAACAAAAATGTGTAATAAGTTGCACAGTCAGGCTTTGCAAGTGGCTTGGCATTCAAGTGCAAATGAAAAACTACATGAAACTGAAAATAAAATGACACTGCCTGTCGACTGCTGCAAAAAACACTTTCGCTACTCACCAATAGAAAGACGGTTTTGTGGCGAAAGCCTCGATGTGGTGGGCACACACACTCTGAGCCCCGCACCACACGTATAAAATGCACTTTTTGGCCAGAAAAACTAATATTTCACCGGAAGAAAAAATATGTTTTAGATACTACAGATCTTGTCAATAAAAAAACCCCCATTGACCAGATTCTTTCTTCCGGTGAAATATTTTCTTTTCTGAACAAAATGGCTGTGCTGCATTTCATGCGTGGACATTTTTGTCAAAATTCACATTTTTTCCCACGGACATACAAAATGAGTGTACAATAATTAAAGAGTTAAAGGGGTCCTTGGAAATAGTAATAATAATAGTATATGTGTCATACATATTCTGAAGAAAACCTGGAGATGTGTAAAAAGCTAAATAAAAAGATTGCCACAGACAAGACCAAGTCTTTGCCACAGACACATTTTGTCTGTGTACAGACATATTGATGACCCCTGATCTCCTATTACCGACCCGTTCATACAACCTGAGGCTCAATGAATCCGGGGAAATGTGCGTCTTTAGCACTTCAGCTCAAAGGCCTTTTTATGCTGCCCGCCACTGGCCATGGTCCAGAGGGGAGGGCAAACGGGAACAATAGCTTCATTAGTATGCACTGGTTTGAGGCATCACGCTAGTTTTTCATTTGCACTTGAATGCCAAGCCACTTGCAAAGCCTGACTGTGCAACTTATTACACATTTTTGTTTCTGATCTTACCAATAGAGAAGACTTACACCCCCCAATAAGTACAATGTAATGAGTTCAGGGCAGGCAATCTAGTAAGCCCCGTCTATAGCAAGTGTCAGTCAATTACCTCTGTGCTGCATCTGTAGTTTGCTCCCAGTCCTGTAGGCTGAGTAACAGCTTCATTTTCTTAACAAAGGCGGGCAAGAACCCAGGATAACTAACAATGACTTGGTTGACCACTTCCAAAGCTCCAGAGTAATTCTGCCGATAGTCATAGTATTGTGCCTGGGATGGACAAATCAAACATAGTATATCATATCATGTGTCATGTACAGTAGTGTCCATGACCAGCTTTTATGAAATGTACACATTTAGGTAGAACAGCATTGCTAGCAATTTTACAGTGTGAAACCAACCAAAATGATATATGCTATCAACACAAAAGACACATTAAGTGAATAATAGGAAAGTTGAGATGTTGACAGATCTTTAGAGAGCTGGTCAATATTAACAGGCTTCAGTATCCTATCAGAGGATCAGCAGCCATTGTTGAGAAATGCTATTCATGGTGGCCTCATGGGACCTGTCTTACCTTTCCCATTAGGCCGAAGACATCTGCTTTCTCTTTCAGCCCTTCATCAAAGTATTTTCCAGCCTTTTTGGCATACGCATCCTTACTAGATGTCAGATCTATCCAGGCTTTTAGGATAATCCCCTGAACAATAGATAACAAAAAAAAATCCAGCAGGTGGTATGACAAATTGGGTACCGTAATGTTCAATTAATGCCAGTTCAATATTAATATAGCTTATTTTGGGTACACAACTCACCTCTCTAGAGCCATTGGAAAGCTTTATCATTCTCTCTGTGTACTCCCTTGCTTTGTCATTTCGACCCAGGAGCCAGAGGAACATTCCTGCATAGTAGAGACTCTTGGGAGATGCACTTTTGCGATCCTCTTTTACCTTACCGTCCAGTTCTTGAATAACTTCTCTGTCTGCCATGTAGCAACACAGAGAAACCAATTAAGAGCATCACAAATTGGGAACAACGTGGCTACAATGTCGATCTCAGAATTCATGTGGCTAGCCTGTGACTTCAGTCGTCTATGACATATCTAGGACGCATGACTCCAAGTTTGGGCATGGTTTTAGTCCCCTTGACTTACATGTTAAATAATAAATAAGTATAAAAAATGTGCCCTACTGGCAGAGTGCAAGACATTTGGCACTGATCGGTTCAGCGGTGAGATTACCTCCAGAGTCCGGACACACAGACAGACAGACAGACAGACAGACAGACAGACAAACCAACGCTCATACAGACATACAGAAAGACAGGTCCTGTTATAGAGGACTCCTGCAGAGGCATGCCGTAAAAACAAAAGCTTAATTGTGACATAAATACAATAATCATCTTGGTTTACCTGGATGCTGCTTTTTCTTCTCAGCATAAACAAGTGCCATCAGTGTGCAAAGTGCCACGTCCTGTCTGTCTCTTATCATCTCCAGCTTAGTTACAGCGTCATTAATTTGATCTATTGAAAAATAACATAAAGCCAAATGTCCAACCAAGACTTCAGATAAACACATTATAAACACCCCCCACTCCAAACCAAATGTCTTTGGCAAAAAATATTTTAGGCGAATGTTCCCCCCAGAGTAGGGATGCTGAGGTTCAAGTGGTGAAGTTGATTACAAGTCTTACCTTGCATAAGCGTGCCATAAGCATGGAAAAATGTGAAGATTGGATTATTGCTGAATTTCCTTTGAGCCTCACCTGCAGCATTCACTACATGATTGTAATACTTTTCATAGCAATAGTAATTAATCAAACCCTGTAAAGAAAAAAGAAACAAAGCATGGTCATTTTGTTTGCAAGAGTACATTGTGCATGGTTAATATAAGAGAAAACTGACATGTGCATGAGCAGCAGTGGTTCTCAAGTGGGGTCACTCGATCGGACCCCAGGGGTCCTTGAGGGGAGTTCAGGATTGATTGATTGATTGAAATATTTATTAACAGTTTGCAGAATTACAGTACATTTCAAGCACAAACTCAATACAAAGGCTGTTAACACAAAAAATGCTGGAAACGTATCCATACGCTTTATTAATATCGAACGCCGTACGCGCGAAGCGTATGTATACGTTTTATACGTTTTTTTATTGCTTACTGTACATCAACGTCCTATGCTCCAGGACACCGAGGAAAATAACAGCGATCGTCTCCAGGAAGCTCCAATATGTGATCCGGGAGTAAAAAGCCCCTCCCTCCTGAAAAGAGGTCTGTCTGTGGCGAAGACGCTCCCTCCTCCAATGCCTCCATTACACGTATGGGTCTGCACGGCAACGGCATAGACCAACGCAGATGTCAGGGCATCTAAAATGGAGTTACCCATCTAGTAGTAGTCTAGTGTCTGTGAATACACTCGATTCCCCCTCCCCTCCTGTTTCTACATGGTTTCTCCCGAGGAATCTTTGTGGGGGGAGTCTGAGTCTCTTCTGCCCGGATCGCATTGCAGTTTGAGTTCCCTGGCCCCAGGCCACACTGCGCCTTGTAATCGCCTTGCACCGCTCTCTCTCATTCTCGGAAAAAGATATAACGCAGTCGTGTCGATTTGCCCTCTGCCAGTATATAAACCAAGAATAATCTTCAACGATCGCCATTTCATAACGTTTTCAACACGCACACGGCACACGCCATGATCAACTAACTGCCTGGCTACGTCTTCAGTCTTCACCAGCCATCGCTATCCGTTGTGTGGATCGCCATCGCGTCTTCACTTTGTTTGTTTGGGCAAGAAGCACGATCAGCGATGGAAAAGAGCTTTATATCCACGGCAGATAAGTAATGACGTATTATCGAAGGACCGCCATGATCAACTTACTGCCTACGTCTTCGTCAGCCAATGCAGCCATCATCGCTATCCGTTGTGTGATTGTGGATGTAGTTGTAGGCTATATCCACGGTATCGAGAGAGACGCCCGGCTGTGATATAGGTCTTATCACTGCAATTATAATGAATAAAAAGGCTACAATCACACAACGGATAGCGATGGCTGCATTGGCTGGTGACAACGTAGCCTCGGTCCCAGGCAGTTAGTTGATCATGGCGGTCCCTCGATAATACGTCATTACTTATCTGCCGTGGATAAAACTCTTTTCCATCGCTGATCTCTGCTTCTTTGCCCAAACAAAGTGAAGATAGCGTTGTCCAACAAAGCAGCCAGTTATTTGATCATCTCTCTCTCCTGTGCTTCTTTCCTCAAACATGTCCAGACATGTCAACCTCAACCACTAAACTCACCGATCCAGTAACGCATCTCACCGTTATACTATCGTTCTGAAGGCAGATATAAAAATAAACATAAATAAATTATTGTCATATACATACTACACACTGAATGAAAGCCCTAATTGTCTACTTTTAGGAGGAAAACAAATACATAATATTGATCCCATGTACAGTTTGTCAGTAGGATATTGAATGCAGTTGTTCAGGTCCAACTATTATTCACAAAATAAGGCCTATAGCGACATGTACATATTATATACCGTATGAAACAGAAGACCCTCTGCTTTCATAAGAAAAAAACTAATACTGTAATAATAATAAAAATCACACCCCTGTGAAGTGAGCATTTCCTCATGAAGTTATCATAGCGAGTTATAAAGGTTTAAAGTCACAGAGATTGACAGGCAGATATAAACATAAATGGCCTACTTTTTATTTATGCGATGTGATTCTCGCTATAAGAGGCCCCTCGCTGTGGGCCCCTAAAAAGTTCAAAAGTCCAATGTTAATCGCTTAGCACCAGCAAGCCTGAGCAAATAGAAAACTCTAGCATACAATGTGTTAACTGTGAGTGGACGACCCAATTAAGCATTACACTTGTTTACAACAGGGTCCACATTGTTCAATTCATCAAAATGGAGTCGAGGGGGTTCAGGAAGAGTATTTAATACTAGGCCTACAGCAGCAAATCTGTAGGCCTATTACTTCATTTAATTTGAACATATCGATCTGTAAGCTCTGCAATGATTTGTATTTATTTATTTTTAATCGAGAAACCTATTATCTTTTGTGTATCCCTGGCACAAAATATTTTCTGACGGGGGTCCTTGAGCAAAAATATCAATTTAGGGTGTCTTTCGGCTTGAAAATGTTTGAGTACCACTGTTACAGAGCATAGGCTAGATCTGGTTCATAGCTCTTGGAATTTGTATATTTTGGACCAAATGGTCTAATGATAATGGTAATCTCAGTCAAATCGAGTAAATTTAACAACGGATCAAAGTCGTAAATTCAAGATCGCATGGCACCATGATTAGCCATGATTCATGACTCTCGTATTCATGGCACTGGCAGTCATGTTCCAGGGCTACCATGATACACAGTGCAGCAGATACAAACGCACAAACATTTTAATGTGTTGGCTCTTGCCCTGTATCATATTCATAACTAGCACTGGACCAGGGCTATAATATTATCATAACATGCAACTGAGCTTACCAATGTTGTCTCTTCCTCCTCCATTTTTGCGACGCGGTGAAGCTCTTTAACGGTTCAAACAAACACAAGCTAACTATATCCTGATACCAAAAGAACAATCTGAGGTTATTGTTGTTGATCTAGTAAGAGATTGAGTTTTTTCTTCAATGTGTCTTCGCCATGTTGTCACTTCTCAATCTTAGCGTTCCCTGTAACTTAGTAACGACTTCAGTTCCGCCGCCATCTTTAACATAATGAGAAGGCAAGAGGCAGTTCCTACATATTGTCGCCAGATGGAGCAGTAACTCTTGAAAAGTACGCCAATATCGCTCGCCTGGAAAAACGTATTATTTTCTATTTATATTCTTCCCTATCCCTTTATACATCACTTTTTGTATTATTATTCCCTTTTTATGCTTTGCTGTTTCTTTTTTTATCCATATGTTATTATTTTTGTAGGTGATGATGTTGTCCTGGCTAATTCATAAGTTTGTTGAGAAAATGATTAAGCAAAACATCCTCGCATATTCTTTCGTTAAAACTATTTTTTAAGCCTGACATACTGACATGGCCGTTTTAGAGTGATTCTTCCTTGGGGAAAACCTTGTGAAGTTGTGACAAATGGACCTTTAATTGGCAGCCATAATCACATGAAATACTATGGTAAACACAGGGGCAGGCCTACCAATTATACTAATTAAGGCTCCATTCCCTTTTCAGTAATTCAGCAGAGCCTTTGCAGTGAGCAACAAGAATCAGCAGCAGCACACAGACTGTTTGACCTGAATGGACCCCTTAGTATCATTGGTTACACCTATATGCCCTGCGGCGCCTACTTTAATGTCAACATGGCTGCTGTGTGAACTGCAGGCTATAGGAGTAGCCGAGTAGGCCTGGCCTATAGTACAGTACAGTAGGCTTAGGCTATATCAATGATAGGCTATTTTTCCCCCAGAAATGTAGAATAATATGTAATGTCTTTACAGCACTGAAGTCTGTGGCATTTGAAGTGTATAAAGAAAACCATGACATGTAAAAGTAAGGTGAAGATACTTTGAATTTATGGAAATGAGTCACGCTATCGCTCTGGGTTGTTTCTCTTTACATTCACAGTCTCAGAGCTTGGATTAATGTGGTCAGACTCAGAGCGTACATGCATGTCTGAAATTTCTTTATTAGGAACAATCCCTTGAGATGAACCATCTCGTTTTCAAGGGGGTCCGCAATTCACAAAATACACTTACAACAATACAATTCCTAGATAAACAAGAAACAAACAACAAAACAAAAAACAACAAAACAAAAACTGCAACAAGACAACATTTCACATAACATGGACATAACGTAGACATAACGCATCATAGATCTGCTACAGTACAGTAGAACATATTGAACCCATCAGCTGACTAGAAGACAATTCAAATCAAATATTTGTATCTAGTCTAATAATGATTAAATCAAATTATATTTAGCTTAGTTCAGCCCATTCAGAAACCAGGATCATCTCATTTATTATATTCTTCTCATCACGTGCAATGGAAACCTATTTCCATCCAGCCAGTGATAACTGCTGGTCCAGGTCCAGTAGCCTATAGCTATTACACAATATTGATTGTCAAATAAATAGCCTACCATCTACCAGCTATGCCTATAGTAGACTACAGTGCAAAACGCGCGCAATAAAATATGTTCATTTATCCAATTGCAAATGTGAGAGTGTAAAAATGTAACCAAATGGACATTAATTCCTGGTCCATTTGGTTGCATAGAGTTAAACGACACTGCAGGATTTGACTGCAGGAACAGCCCGCGTAGTCTACTGTCCAGCATGGGCACAGGACGACAACTGTCCCAAGGGAGAACTGTACGTGGCACATAATCATTACTCTCAGTAGCACATGTCAATGGCACAGTAAATCCGGTTGTTATCGAGCTATGAGCAGCTGTC
Source organism: Protomyctophum parallelum (assembly GCF_964188405.1). NCBI lineage: Eukaryota > Metazoa > Chordata > Actinopteri > Myctophiformes > Myctophidae > Protomyctophum > Protomyctophum parallelum. The sequence continues at coordinate 22,484,063 of NC_139707.1, read as the reverse complement.
CCACACAGTTTAGCTTTAGCACATGGAATTTAACCCATGGTAAAAGAAAAGAAGAGAAATACAACAACATTTTATAGTTTACCACCATAACCATATGTACCAAATACATGCGTCAATTCCTCAATGTGCTCGTGTGTGTGTGTGTGTGTGTGTGTGTGTGTGTGTGTGTGTGTGTGTGTGTGTGTGTGTGTGTGTGTGTGTGTGTGTGTTTCAATTCAATTAATAATTTAAATTATACTAATAGGCCTACTGTATAGTACATGGCAGATGTAGGTGTTGTACTTAGTGTGGTGTGGAGTGATAAATACTGCATGTGCTGCTGCCCTTATGAAGAATGCATTTGAAAACCTATTAGAAAATTTACTATGGAATATGTGTCCCCTGGGATATACTGTTATAGCATTGTAATGGCTACACCCATTGTGGTTTCTACTGCCCATATTGATCAAAGAGTCATGCTCAATAATACAAGCAGCTCACTTGCTAATTAACTCAATTTCCAATTTTCTTTTTTCTTTTTTGTATGTGTTCCATAAACATGATGAGGTTTTGATGTCCTTTCACTTAAATACATACATTTTCTAAGTGATCAATACAATTAAAATAATATTTGGTAGTAATATCTGATGATTAAACAAGACTAATTGTTTAACATTTCACAATGTCGCTTCAGGCACAATCCTCTTTCTTCCATTACTGTGGACATCCCAGAACCTAATGTATTGATTCAGAATGGCAGTATGTGTGGTTGCATGCATGGATGCATGCGTGCGTGCGTGCGTGCGTGCATGCGTGTGTGTGGCTGTGAGTGTTTGATAGGGAGAAGACAGAAGTAAAGTGAGTGAAAGAGTAAGTGAGTGAGCTAGTGTGTGTGTGTGTGTGTGTGTGTGTGTGTGTGTGTGTGTGTGTGTGTGTGTGTGTGTGTGTGTGTGTGTGTGTGTGTGTGTGTGTGTGAGTGTGTGTGTGTGTGTGTGTGTGTGTGTGTGTGTGTGTGTGTGTGTGTGTGTGTGTGTGTGTGTGTGTGTGTGCGCGCACGCGCGCACGTGTGTGTGTGTGTGCAATGTGAGTGTGGAAATAGGGAAGTGAGAGGGGAACTCACCAGTAGGCTACCTGCCTAATGGGATTTTCTTCCCATCCCTCTACAGCAAATTACATTATGGAGCTGTTACGGATAGCTTTCTCAGATTTCTTTCTGAAAATATTCGACATATCTTGCCAGCAGTGAAAGTGAAAGCTCTGACACTGACAGCCCAAAAACACTTATAGTACACTAAGTATATGTAATTTATGTCGTATGACTGTGTTGCTCTTTGACAACACGGCAAGAGATACCACCGTACTATGAAGTATAAATTAGGCCATCGGTTTTCATTTAAATATGGCCTTGGACACATCTAAAAATAATTTGTGCCAGGGACCCCATAAGAGATTTGTGTGAAAACGTTTTAAAGACTGTTTTATATATTTTTGAATACCCTAAGTATAGGGTTAGAGTGGTTAAACTGATTCTTATGCTATATTTATTAACTTGGCTGGGGACCCTCTGGAATCCCTTCAAGGACCCCTGGGTGTCCCTGGACCCGACTTTGAGAAACACTCAATTAGGCATTAGAGTCGACAGACATAGGGTAGGGGAGGACAGAGCAATGTCCAACCCCCACCCCCTCCCCCTGTTGAGGCCATGTGGAGCCAGCTGATCTGTCAAACAGAGTTGCTTGATGTCAGGTTGCTGGGCAACAGGCCGGAGAGAATGTGCAGAATCACTCTAGATTTAAATGGCCTTTAAAAGAAGCGCTCTGTAGCCGCACCTGTTGCCACCTGTTGCTCTCTGTTGGTTTGTCAAAAGACAATGCTTAGACTTATTATATAAATGCCTTAGTTATAGTATATCATTTTAATATTAGCAAAAATAACAGATCTACAGGCTCACAAGATGGCATGTTGCTAGTACATATTGTGAGTTTGTAGATCTGTTATTCTCGACATTACTTCTTTTGAGTTTTGATTTTTAAATATGTGTAAGCAACTAGGCAAATACTCATTCAGCAGCAGCTCATATCTTTGTCGTGTAGTGACATGCTTGATCAGGAGAAGCATCATGTGAGCCATAAAGCACTGAAGGGTGTGGTGCAGACTGATAATCACATCATCATTGGAAGGGATTGGTAGAAATAATCAGCACTTTGCCATCCGCCTCTTGTTTACTGCCCTCCAGCTTCAGCAGTAACACTAGGCAAAAGCTATGGTGGACTGTGTTGAATGTTTGGCCTGTGATTAATAATTAATAAAATGTTCCAGCCACTTAAGATGATAATAGCTTCCGGCAGTGCCCACAAAGCACCACTCAAAAAACAGATTATAGCATTTTGACAATTAAAAAAAGAAAGAAAACAATATATAATGTTGGATACAGACACACAGAGCACAGATAATTAAAATATGATAAACAAACCACAAACAAAGACATTCATAAGCATTAAGCACCATCTTTGGCCATTTCTGACCAACAAATAACAATATCATGCAAGATCATTGGCTTGAAGTCATATAATCTAGAGTAAATGCAATATCCTGAAAGAGATCGAGAGAGGGGGAAAAAGCAAACGATCAATGAAAAATGAACCATTTACAGTTGAGTGCTCATTACAGTTGGCATGTGAAATGGATGCTGAGAAATTAGACTTTTACAGAAGTGGCCCTAACAGGAAAAGCTAGCTCTTAATGCTTGTTTTAATTGTCTGTGGTCACTAGACATAGTGAGACTCACAAGTGATGATGCTTATGCAATGACTCTGTTTACCAGTTTGGGATGATTTTGAAATGAAAGACTATACAGTATCTCCTTTGGCAATGCTTAGGATTGCTACTGTATATGTTTTTGTAAAATTAAATATCACCTATATGCGAGTAAGAGTTTGGTAACCACTTATTCTATATTGAGATTGCATGTATGTTTGGATATTCAAATTGGTAGAAAATGAGGTGTGAGCATGGGTGATGTCAGGAAAATGTAAACTCACATCACATACTGTTAGCTGGGAGGGAATTCATGAAAATGGTGCACTAGGAGAATAACAATTCTCGGAACCATAATGTGTCACTAGAGGTGACCGAATCTTCTCCGTGGCCGGTCAAATTCCTATTTGCTCTGCCCAGTCCCTGGGTGTTTTTAAATGTCTCATCTAAACATTAAAAGTCTCCCTGGCTTTTAATGTTGTTTGACTAAGCATATACCATTATATTGTATGTACTTCTGCTTTCTCTTTTGCTTTGTTTCTTATTTTCTTGCCACTCTTGTCTTCGGTCACAAGATATGCTTTTATTGAAGGTACCAAAAACTACTACTAAATTGGGAGATACTGCCTTCAAGGTGTATGCTCCACATTTATGGAATACTTGTCGAAACAAATTGAAGTTGAATGTCCTTGTTTTATTTACTACTTTTTTACTTAACTGACCTCACACTAGAGGAAGGCATATGCACCTGCTTTTTGTAATATTTGGTTATAAGGTTTTGTTTCTTTGTGTATGTGCTTGTGTATTATTGTTGTACTGTGTGTCCATGTCATGTATGTATGTAAAGTCATTGCTGTAAATGTTCTTGCTTGTATACAGGGCGCATTGAAAAAGAGACCCTGGTCTCAATTGGATTCCCCTGAAATAAAGGTTTCAATCAATGTAAATGTGCTATATAAATTAACTTTGATTTGATTAGATTAGAATTCTTTCCTTTGGTGACCTATAACAGTGGCTCTCCGATATATAATCAGTTTAACCCTGTACATCTGGCTATTTGAAAATAACCGATCTACAAGCTCATAATGCGTTGTGAATACATAATCCTTCTACCCTAATTGAAAAGTGGGGGCAAAACAGTATGACCGTTTATCCGTTCCGCTTCTCCTACCAAACCACTCCGTTTGCACACCTCTCTCCTTGCAGAAATAATACTGCATGCCATAGGAAACCATGACAGACAGCCGGGATGCGCACTAAGACACACCAACAGTCCGATATGCGGAAATAATGGTTCGACTACCGCTCGAACTGCGCTGCTCCTGTGCTCGCGGTTATGTTTAGGTTAGGGTTTGAGATGGTTGTCGATGTCGGACTAATGACTGTCTGACAATGACTAGTCCAATAGTCCGACATGCCAATAGTCCGACGTTACTGCTCGCCCAGTATTCATAATGTCCACACACACTGCACTTGGACAACTTGGCACCTATAGGGACATGTGGCCACCTGCACAACTGGACGAGTAGGCACCTGGACAACTGGGCACCTAGACAATTGGGCAAATGGACAACTGGGCACCTGGTCGAGTGGACACCTGAACAGGTGGCCACCTGGACAACTGGCCACCTGGATGAGTGGGCACCCGGACAACTGGCCACCTGGATGTGGCGTGGTGCTAGACCGAGACAGCCCGAAGGCCGGTCGACTTCTAGTTACACAAATACATATTATTCTGACGGTCCTTAACATGAAATCATTTGAGAACCACTGAATGATGCTGATGGAGCAGGTTTCTGTCACACCCTAAATCATAGTGGGAGACATCATGGTTTGATTTACACTATAGCCTATCATGAGTTCAGCCTCTTCAGCGAGAGGACCAGCTGTCATCCACCAGGAACAGCTGCTCTCCACTGCCCATCCTCAATTATCCATTTAAGCTTGACATGGCAAACCAGATTTGTCCTTACTGCTGCACACTGACTAGCCTAAATGACACAAATCATCTAATTTGGTAAACAAACCAAGAAATATTGTAGTGTAGTGCTGGTATAAAATGTCAGTTCCTGCGTTGTAGCAGAGAGAAAAACTGTAGAAAAACAAATGAAAGATAAATATATACTGCCGTAACAAAGATACAAAATGTATTTCAGACAACAAACAAAGAAGAATAGGCCTATTACAGAATGTCAGCATCTGTTGAACCAGTCGATCATCAGACAGATTCAATATCTGTATGGGAAAGGATTTGTTTCTATACTCTGCAGCAGTTAGTATAAGTTGATTAGTTCCATTCTTAACTTAAGTCCTCCATAAAGAGCAGACCTACTGTATATGGAACCTGTTCCATTTACAATTGTATAAATTGTATGAAAGTATAGCCTATAAATTGTATGAAAGTATATATATATATATTTCTTTTTAATACTGTTTTTATTAGGCATTTCTTGTATGACAACATCAGAATATTATCGACAATGATAATGAGTAGTTCTGTTAAATAAAATGAAAAAAATAACAGGCAATGTAAATGTTCCACATACAATACATAATAAAAAAGACATAAAAAAAAAAAAAACAGTTAAACAATGACAAGTGTGATCAGACAAACAAAACAGACAACAGGACAGACACTCTTGCTCTCAAACTTTCCCAACATGTTGTAAATTAAGTGAATTACAGACATTCTTTTTTTAAATGAGAAAAAATAAAATAAAGAAAAAACACTCAGTTCCTTTTTTTTTCTTTCCAATTTTCTATTGTGCTATCTATTGTGTAGGAGGGGTTAGCGTGCACCTATTGAAATATTCAATGAAGGGTTGCCATGTCTGGTAGAATCTATCTTCACTCCCTCTCAATTCAAACTTAATCTTTTCCAATTGTAAGTAGTGCATAACATCTCTCATAAGTGAAGTGTGAGTCGGAACCTGTGCTTGTTTCCAATTCAACAGTATCAGTCTGCGAGCCAGTAGTCACATATTTTACCATGTTATATTGGAAAGTAGACAGTTTGACCCCGGGCCCCCTGACTCCCATAACTGCTGTCAGTGGATCCGGGTCAAAAGGTCTTCCAACAATGTCTGACAGTCATTTAAATATACTTTGCCAATATGATAGTGTTGTTAGTTTAGTGCAATGCCAGAACATATGAGCTAGAGTGGCCGGCGACTGGCCACATCTGTCGCAGGCTGGATTCACATTTGGATACATTCTGTTGAGTTTTTCCTTTGACAAATGTAACCTGTGTAATATTTTAAACTGTATAAGACCGTGTCTGGCACATACTGAAGAAGAGTGCACAAACTTTTGAGATGTAGACCATTGCTCGTCAGTGATAGATATTCCTAAGTCGTTTTCCCAAGCAGTTTTTAAATACTCCAAGGAGGCATTATTATCTAAACATGAGAGAGAATTATAAATAATAGAAACAAAAGTATATATAAATTTATTATTTATTCACAAAGATCGGTGCAGTTATAGGTAAAAACACCCAAGTGGCATTTCTTTCTCTGCCTGGAGGGAATGCACGTACAAAATTTCATAGAAATCGCAGTTATCAAACACTGTGTTCATGATTTGAGGCATTGAAATGTGTTCAAAACGGACCACTCCTGCAAACTTTGGAAGCCAATCTTAGCCAATCACAATGGAATGTGAAAAATCTGAAAGGCTTTTTTAATGACTATTAACTATATAGATACTGTGTACCAAGTTGCGTGATGTTTGGAAAAAATCACATCTGTGTGAACTGAGCGGTGCAGTGTGTGTGTGTGTGTGTGTGTGTGTGTGTGTGTGTGTGTGTGTGTGTGTGTGTGTGTGTGTGATACCCCAATGCGACCCCAATTAGCTGATTGCTTAGTGTGAATGAACAATTTGTGACCCGACGACCCCAATCATTTGCAGGGGTCAATAGGTTATACTCTAAACAGACATAGGGA